>NC_043006.1:25751907-25781907 GCF_006345805.1 Octopus sinensis | reverse complement strand
GTAGCTTATCCCTTGGTTCTGTTCTCATAATTGTTTCACTAATCCAATAACAACCATACAAAGTATGTAGCCCTTAAAACGGTGTTTGTGCATTTATTGAGTATACCAAACTGTCTTACACAGGATCTTGTTTTTAGGAATTCCCAATAAGTTATGAATACCCAAATTGTGAAGTCAGTTATGTAATAACATGAAATTAATTACCCTATAGTAAGAATTCAAATAAAGTAGCCCTGAAAAGGACTTTAATATGTTCTCAGAGTATATAGATTTTAGGAAGAAATACTAATAAGGTATGTATACCAAAATCGTGAAACATGTTACATAATAACAGGCTAATCAGATATGAGATAATAACAATTCAAAGTAATTAACTGTGAAAAGGGCTTTTATGTGTTCCTAGAGAATATTACCCTCAGCAGCACTAGTGTTGGTATATTCGTGAATAAGTCACTAACATCTTCCTCCTCTCTGCTCCTACACCCTACAGATCATTCCCCTCCTTCCTCATCTATTCTATCTGAACCATTTCTATCTCTCTCACCTTATCACCTTTCCTTATTGGTATTTCTTATTAATTACACCTCTACCTTTGTTCATTACTTGCTACATCCACTTCTGTTGCCAACTCTCTCTGTCACTCTCTCCTTATACTCTAATGAAGCTACCCACCCCTTCTTCCCACTTCTCCTTCCTACTCTTGATCCTTTGTCCATATCCTGTCTTATACTCACCTTCTTATGCTTTGAAGGTTTATTCTATCACTCCATTATTACCATCTTATCATTTTCCCAGCTACTTCCACTCTCCTTTATACAATGTGATATAGTCATGTATCTTCTCTATAGCAAGGCACCTGCATTTGTCCCTCTATCATACTTTAGCCTCTCCACACCTGGCTTAAAACCACCTTCCCATCTCAAATACTACTCACACTTAGTTGAAGAGAATTTTTCCCTTTTCCTGTTTGCAAGTTACTTACTGACCTCACTAGGTGACATGAGAAAAGACCCCAGTACATATTGTAAAGTGGTTGGGGCTAGGAAGGGTATTCAGTTGTAGAAACCTTGTCAAAGCTGGACACAGTCCTGCAGCTTGCAGGATCTTGTCAAACTGTGCAACCCATGCCATTGTATCAAACAGATGTTAAAGGATGACAATGTTAATGATGATGATGATGATGATCTCATACACACAGACGTGTGTGTTTATGTATGTATTCTGTGGCATTGTAGACACTGTATTGTGGAAGATGCATCCTGATTTTGGAAATGTAATTCTAAGAAGACATTTCTTATACTTATCAAAACCCCAAATACAATCGGGCAGTATCTGGCAAGCAATATGCAAAATGTCTGTTATCAGACAAATTTGGCTGGCAAACATGTGGAGTTCTCATGCCTGCTGTCATTGAGCAAAATCACCGAACAATGGCCTCCTACCTGGTAGTCATTGCCTTGTGATTTTGACGAGTGTTATTGTAGTACACAATGTTATGCTCTTTGCTTTAACTCTTCTATGATTATTCATAAAACATATACTGATGATTGTACCACATGCACCACTGCTGACTATCTATCAGCTACTGGAGCCCAACTATGGCTGGTGCCAGCCATTGTGTTAAGTTCAGAAAACCACAGTAGCAATGTCTCAGCAAGCATCATGGAAGATGCATGGTAATTTTCAAGGTATTTCTTTCTTTTTTTTTTTACATAAAAAGGGCATTTTCCATGCCACAAAATAAGGTACCATCATCATCATTATCATCACTTACTGTTTTCCATGGTAGATTGGACAGCCTGACAGGAGTTGGCAAGCCGGTGGACTGTACCAAGCTCCACAGGCTGTTTTGGCATGTGTGTGTGTGTGTGTGTGTGTATATATATTTATGGTGTCAACCTGCTGGCTTGACACCATCAAGAGTGATACCGAAATGGACATAGCCAATCTGAAAGAAGCGGCCCAGGATAGAACTGACTGGAGGACACTGATCCATCGAGTAACCGAGAGTCGACTTCGACTGAGCGGATAGATAGATAGATATATATATTTATATATACACACAGACAGACAGACCTGTGTATGTGTACTTTAACATGACTCACGTTTTTAAAAATTTCTCCTGTCCATTTTGACACTGCTCAATCTTCCTTTTGCATACTGTTTTATCTTTTGAAGAGGCTACTTCAGTCTTTCCTCTTCTACAGCAATAAGAATAGCTAGTCCTATGTCATGTGTCTCATGATGATATTGGATTTTGAAGTCCCAAAGTAACTTCATTTCATTTGACTTTACTGCTGGGTTAGGTTGGTTCTTATACGACTTCTTCTATATGCTGATAATAAGTTAGGTATTGTTTCAGGAAATAGTAATAATCCCCCTTGTGGGTTTTGTAAATAGTTTTCACAATGTACCCTGTGATGAGAATTTAGTTCTGCGTTGCACATGTGTATGTATGTGTGTGTATGTGTCCTCTTGTCTTGGTGTTACAAGATAGTTATAAATGAGCATCACCATCGTAGAAGTGCAGTCTGTCATTTCCCGACTGGCTAATATTATCTTATTTGGAAACAGGTGAGTGTTAGTGAGATGAAAGCCATCCATACAATATCTGTCTTGCCAAATTTCATTGATATGTACAAGTATGGAAAAACGGATGTTAAAATGATAACAATGATGATGGTGAAGTGGTGATGGTGGCAGCAGTGATGGTGGTGGTGTAGGAAGACAGAATCAGTAACAATAGTAGTATTTGTGAAAATTAAATATTGAGAAAACAATAGACAATAGACCATTGTAGATAAGCTTAAAATAGTAAAATGAAGAGCCATAGAGAATTGGTCATGCAATAACATCTGCCACTGATAGATAGATAATTCAATTATTTTGTCAGTTGCAGGTATTAAAGAAATTGAATGAGGCAATTGACAATGAGCTTGAAGTATGTACAATACTAGTCTGTGCTAGATAACAATTAGATATGTTTTGTTTTTTTTATTATTAGAAAGAACACTCCAAAGAAAAGCTAGTAATTGTCTACATTGGCAAAACTTACTTAAAGAATTGCATAAGTTTTGAATAAATTTGTATGTCATTGGGAGACAAGAGCATCCTGAGGTTTGGAGCCAAGCTCTTCATTTGTGAGACAAGTGAAGTGTCTAAAGTGCTTGACATTTCACTGATAATGTGTGTGTGTTAGGAAGGAAGACGATAATTTAAGGAAAAGGTCTTGGTAGGAGATCAGTTAGCAGAAAAACAAGGTGAAGTATGAGGAGACTATTGACTATTGTGGAATTGAGTAGGAGGATAACAAGTGTGAGCATTATTGAAATGCTTTGAGTGTATAAGTATGTTTATTAACATAGTAATATACATAATCACATTAATACAAATGGTTACTGTGGGGAAAAATCTGTTTTTGTAAGAGTGAGCATGATGTATAAAAGTAAGAGTGTCTGTAAGCATAGACATAGAATTTCTTTTAAGGGTTTAATGTGGCATTGCATTTTAAGACATGAGGGAGAAATAAGCAGCCAGATGAAGGAACATTTGGGGGGGGGTGTATATCAATTAAAGTAGATCTTACACCTTACCTATTTTCTATATATGTCTGTGAACAAGCATGCTTGTTTGTGTTACAATAGTCTCTGTTATTGATTAGATTTAATGGTTATTCCATTAATATTTTATTACTTGATTAGAAATATTGAAGCTGAAGTATCTATAATAATAAGCATGAAATTCTGTTTGCCGTTTTGTCCAGAACCCCTGTATTTCAGTTTTCATTTGCTCTACATAGACATATTATAATACTTTTGGGGAATCAGGATGATCCCAGGATTGAAAATCTGCCCTTTTATTTGGTTCTTGAACATCCAGCTTTGGGATCAGGTCTGAGTGAGGATGATAACAGTTGAAAATTCAAATTTTAAAAGCACTCCAAAAATTTGTGAACTTACAAATTTTTCATTTAACTGAATTTAAAATAATACCATACTGGTAGGGTACCAATAAAAGCTTTATTATTATTTCTTTCTTTAGTTTTGAGCCACAAGCTCAATTAGCCCTCCACAGGAGCTAGCTTAAAAGTCTATATGGAATGCAGCTTTTATACTGGTTTAGAATAAATTTTCTTTTCTCATTCATCTGAATCGTAGTGTTTGTTTTCTTATCGACTAAAGTTTAAAAAAAATTATTATGGTTCTAAGTTGAATTCTTGCAGCAGATAAATAAATAAATATCATAAATACACTATGAACTGACTGAAACAACTTCTTTATGTGATTTAGGAGAAACAATATTATCTTTTCAACTTATTCTTGAGAGTTTATCATTACACTTTATTTCTTATAATCACATCTCTCCATTTATCTGTGTTACATGTTAAATCTTTTCAAATCCAGCTTCTTTATTGAAGCTGTTCTTCTTTAAGATATGCCCTTCTAAATTTTACATATTTCTCTCTACCTATATGAGAGTGTATATCTTTCAAAATCTGCATTTGTAAATGGTTTGTATTTGTTTTTTTTTTCAGCCCAAAAAAAGGTTTAATGTTACTCCAAGAGAGAGACATTAAGTCTCTCAAGGCTTGTGTAAGTGGCTTGGAAAACATATTTTTGCCATTGCTTAGCTTATGGGTTTTTCCATTTATTTAATTCAATAGGAAAAGAAAAAAAATGTAATGCTATTCTAAATTCTTCTAAAATTGCTGTGTATATCAGGGAATATTCAGTAAATGGTTTTTAGTATTAGATGCAGGAGCATGCTAATATTCTTGAGAACAACTTTGCATTTCACATCATCCATAATTCTAAGGCTTCATAATTAATACACTATTTATTTAAAATTTTGTTGATTTAAAAAAAAATTAATTCTAATTAATTAAGTTAACCAATTTTTATTTTTAACATTGTGCAAGTTTACTTTGGCAATTTATCTTGATATTTTAGCTCTCTTACAAAAAATATAATCATTCTAAATAAACTTTTGGAAATTTATATGGAAATACTTCCTTTTTAATGGGATTGTTGCTAACCTTCTTCTGATACCATTGCATTGGGTATATTGTATGGAATTTCTTCTTACACCTTTTCTTACATATTGCATGATCACTTATGTATATATATGTTTGTGCCCTTGTGTTGACATCATGTAATAGCTGTAAATGAGCATCATCATGCAACAGATCAGCTGCTAGAAAAAGCTGAAAAAGTTAAGACTAATCTCTAGAGCAAAAACTAGATATACATATATATCATGTCTACACATACACACACACAACACACAATCACACATGCACATATATAAATATTGGGTTGGTACAAAAGTGAGAACTTTGGTAGCAGGGTTCTGTCCTCTTTCGTACTTAATAAACTTTATTTCTCACCAAGTTAACTTTGAGTCCTTTTAATTTTAGGTTTTACTTCCACACCTGGAGTCTCTTTTCTAATTCTACTATAGATTCAGCTATAAGATCATCCGCACATAGCCATTCCCATGGGCAGTCAAACTTATTATGGCCTGAAAACTGATGACAAATAGGAGGGGGTCAAGAACTTTTAGGTGCTCATTAAATTCATAGTTTGTATGGCTCTCACCAGCCAGCCAGCCATCTACTCCTTGCTTTCCCATTGGTCACCAGATCAGTAAGCAACAAACTCTGTTGAGAACTTCCTCCAGGCTGCACACAGCAGCTTACTTTTTGCCAGTAATTTTCTTGCTGTTGCTTCACCAAGCAGAGGAAATCTGTTGTATTTTACCCTGGCACAAAAACTAAACACCATCTCATCTAGTTTTACTCTTTGTCTAATTAGTTGAGCTATAGCATTCATTATCTAGTTCAGCTTTTTGATACCTCTAATTACCTTTCTTTAAAACATTGCCTTTAGCCTTACAATAGTTGACTATAATATTGCTACACCAGTCATTAACACCTTCAATGAATACGTGGGTAATTAGGTCATATCTTACACCACCAGATGTTTTAAGCAATTGGCAGTAATTCCTGACGGTCTAAGGAGGCTTTTCCTACCTTCATATTCCAAACTGCTTGTGCATCATACTGCTGGTTCCTCTTTTGTATATATGTTGGGATAACCTTCTTTATCCCATGTATTCTTCACATTTACTAACATTTCATAGCAGCACTTCCATGCCTCTTTCTTTCCAAAATCACTAAGTGCAACTGTACCATTATCCATCTGTACATACCTCTCTCCCACAACATTTTTGATTTTCTTTGATACACTGTCATGCAATCTGGAACATCTCATAACTTTGCTTCTCAAGCTGTAGAACATTGACAAATATCTTCCTTTCTGTATCTCCTCTTGCTAAATAAACTTCTCCTTGTTACTTGCTATAATTCTCTATAATTCTTCCAATCCTTCCAAATCTGTCTCTTCACTTTAATGCTCTTTCATTATTTTGAGCCAGTGTGATTTGCACAAATGATGGTGAAGTTTTTGATTTTTAGCTTGGCAATGTATTTTGTTGTTCAGTGGCAACACTGGGAGCTGTTTGTGTGTGGAGTTGATTGAGGGGAGTAATCTTCTGGTTGATGTTGGGTGTATGTTCCAAGTTTTTTAGCTGTCAGACTGCTTAATTTGCAGGCTTAGGTCAACTCTTATATTTTCCAGGTAGGTCAGTAAAAAATAATTGTCTTTTGGTTGATTTTTTTGTACAAATGTTTTTTTTTGTGCTTGTTTATTTTGTTTGGTGTTAAAGTTTTCTCATATTTTTCTTATACTAGATGGAATTCTTTGGTGGTCAGTGCATGGAGGTGGGGTGTGACTCTTTTTTTTCTTGCATTATTGTATCGCTGTTTGTTATTTATTTTGTACCTTTCAGATCATCATAGTTGCATTCCAGGTTCAGATATATCCTTAGGAACAGAAAATTCTGACATAGCTTAGGATGGAAGAAAGCACACTTGTCTTTTGTACATCCCTATATAGGATTAAAGCCATGGGCTCTGTATTTGGGACAATACTTTAGTTGAAAGTGGGGACATTTTTTCTCATTATGGACAAATAAATACCCTTTATAAGTTTATGGCCTAAGGAAGGACGAGAGAAAGGGAAGTGACCTTTGTTGTTTCTACCAATGGGTCCAAATTTATGGATGCACTGAGAATGATATTGGCAGGTTTTTTTGAGATGAAAGAGATTGGTTTTCTATTTTGATATGTGAGGCGGAGAGAGAATCATTGGCCAATGTTGCTTAAATTGTAATCATAGTAGTTCTAACCTATAATAGTGATAGTAGTCTGTTGTGGTAGATTCAGACCTGCTTAGGTAGGATTGGATGGAATGAGGTCAGATGGTGAAGCCAAGACAGATGATTCTTGGTATTGACTAACAGATTAAGGTGACTCCTGACCTGCTGCTATGGGGTCAGGGGGAACTCTGCACTTATTGACCTATACAGTTTTTAGTTTACCTATGTGTTTGTTCATAATATGGAATAGGATGTTTCAAAAAATGCATATGCTTATTGAATGATTGTAAAGTCAGTGTTTATTAAAGTACATTTCATTTTTTTAAATTTAAAGAAACCAATAGGATTTAATTTTTTTGTGGAAGTCTGCCTTCAAATTGATGACTGTTGTGGTCCAGGTACTACTTATAATATCATCATCATCGTTTAATGTCCGTTTTCTGTGCTAGCACAAGTTGGACGGTTCGACAGGGGTCTGGGAAGCCAGGAGGCTGCACTAGGCTCCAGTCTGATCTGGCAGTGTTTCTACAGCTGAATGCCCTTCCTAACGCCAACCACTCCATGAGTGTAGTGGGTGCTTTTTACGTGCCAGGGGAGGCTGGCAGCAGCCATGATCAGTTGGTGCTTTTTACGTGCCACTGGCACAGAAGCCAGTCAAGGCGGCGCTGGCATTGGCCATGTTCAGATGGTGCTTTTTACGTGCCACTGGCACAGGTATCACAACTACTATTTCCATTTGATATTTATTTCGATGTTGATGTACTTGACTCAGTAGGTCTCCTCAAGCACAGCAGGGGTCTCCTCAAGCACAGCAAGAGATCTCCTCAAGCACAGCAGGTATGATGCAACAAAATCACAACCTCTAGAAACATTTATGTGCATTCTCATTCAATGGCTGCCCTCAATTCACCAACTGTCACCTGTTTGGTACTATAAATTTTGTTTTTTAAGTATCCCCATAAAGTTTAGTGGTTAAGGTCTGGTAAACACTGATGATGGTATTCTACTGAACCTCTTTTTCTAATTCACCTGTTAGTCAAAGCCTCATCTTCAAAGTCAATAATAGTACAATAGCAGTAGTTTGAAAGAACTTACCAAACATTTTACAAACAGCTATAAATTTGAGGAAAACTTGATAGGTCACATTCTCAAAAATATTCCAGTTCCACTGCATTTTAAGTCTTTAAACCATATGAGAATAGATTTACTTGTCATTGTCATTTACATCACATACTGGAGGAGTGAACAAAATGACAGGAGAATGCCATCACATTTAGACAAAATTTTTTGACTAAGTGTTCTCTTTCCTGCTTTCTTCATTTTCTTCTCCCCCCCCCCACACACACACTTTGTTACCAGTTATGAACAAGCAAAAATTGATGATGTCATTATGTCTAAAAAGGAACACAAGATATTCCACTTCAAATTTTGAATTTTTGTAATGAATTGCATCTTTTTTTTATTTTTGAACCCAAAGAAGACAGACATACTGTCAAAATATTGTTCAGTTCAATAAACAGAGTCACTCTCTATTACAAATTATATCGTGCTCTTCTTATTGTACATTTACTTTCATGAAGAGTTATGTTACTCATCATCATAATCACCATTATCATCATCTTCATTTAACATCCATTTTCTGTGCTGGCATGGGTGGATGGGTGGGACAGTTTAACAGGAACTGGAAAGTTTTCATAAATTATTATTATTATTATTATTATTATGTTCATCTTCTTCCCTCGGTTTTGTTTTCATTTTTTGCTGTCTTCGCTACACTGAGTGTAAAGAAATTCACTGTATACATTGATAGGCCACTAAAACAAACACACCAGAAAGATCATTCACAAAAACAAATAAAATCATGTAAAAGAAAAAATAATTTACATGAAAGGTTATCATTCTCACAATGACAATACTCTTCCCAATGTGAGTGACGTACATGTTAAAGCAACCTTTTGCACTTCTTGCTGGGATGGTAAACCAGTAATCATCATCATCATCATCATCGTTTAACGTCCGCTTTCCATGCTAGCATGGGTTGGACAAGGACTGGTGAACCAGATGGCTGCACCAGGCTCCAATCTTGATCTGGCAGAGTTTCTACATCTGGATGCCCTTCCTTAATTAAATTAATTGAATTAATTAAAATACAGGTGTAATCGGTATAAGATTTTCTTTATATTTCATTCAAACATTTTTATTGAAAATGAAGTACAAAACTCTTTTACTAGTCAATATACCATTGGCTCTGTACTCTTATACAATTTAACAAATTCATTTACGTAACAGAATGCATCGAATAAAAAAAATCTCATTAACAGGTGAGACAAAGGTGAATACAGGTGTGTAACATACTGAAAATTAATATGTATTTCTCGCTTTCGCATATTATTTATAATAAAATGAAAACGAATATACAAAATAATATAGTTATGACATATTTCCGTCATGAAACTGTCCAAAGCACCCTTTACACAAGGCCACTTTACAAAATGAACACATATACGAAGTCTCTGTTTGATACCCTTTTGCAGTTTTTCTTTTTTACAGCGAACACAGTCTGCAAACTTTTTTCCTTCCATTTATCTTTTCGACTTGATGAAAGTCAATATTTTCTCTGTTGACATCCACCTCAGTTAATTTTGCTAGTTCTGTGCTCTCTAGAAGAAAAGCCGTCACGTAACTGAGATGCGATGTCAACCCGAAATTTCAAGTGCTCGTAGTCTTTTGGTGGTGGAGTTACTTTGGGGCTTTTTACATATACAATATATGAAATGACTATAGTTAAATTAACTAAAAACCACAAAATGTACCTTCACCATTTCTTCCCAGGTTGACCAACTGGGTAATATGCCCGATATTGGTCGGATTTATCAACCCCACCAATATATTTATTATAAGAAATATTGACGAGGAGTTTCCCCTCAGTGCTAACACCAGGTTGTTCATTAGAAGATAGAAATAAAATCTGTCTTTTGTCTTTGAAAGCAGTAACTAAAACATTTTCTCTTTGCATTTGTAAAATGTCGCCTCTTTTTTAATTTTGTTTTCATTTCACGGGGTAAACCTTTAATTTCCCATAACAGTACTGCACATGTAAGTACTTACACAGGCAAGATTTTCTGTCAAAGCTACTGAAGAAAAAAAAACAGTCAAAATAGAGGTGTTGGTACTGATGGTAAAATGGTTCGGTAAGAGACCATACAACATCATGTCCCAATCCATGCGGTCTGTTGTTTCCATTATATTTTTTACCTGTGTAAACATCGAAGTTTACACAATATCCAGTGTCTGATTCACAAACTTCCCATACCTTGATCCCCCATTTAGTGGGTTTGGCAGGCATGTACTGCCGAAAATGTACTCTGCTCTTATAGCCTATCATTGCTTCATCTACACTGAGATTTTTCCCAGGTGGATAGACAGTTTTATAATTATTAACATGTAAATCGATTACAGGACGTACTTTGTACAGGGGATCATAGTTTGGGTCATTTTTACTGGGGACATTAGCAGAATCAGTTAAATGCAAATACTGAGATATTTCTGAATACCTCATCTTCAACATTATACTTGAGATATATGGATCGCCATACCTTATATCTGGACTCCAGTTGTTCCACAGTTGAAGAAGCTGTTTAACACCAAATATGATATTAATTGTGAAAAACGCTCTCAATTGCAGAATCAATTGAGGAAAGGACATAATATACGGTTCAGCTTTTTTAATTCCAAGAGAAGGCTAGCCAATCACTTAAACTCATATAGGGATAGAAATAAGATGAATCATATGAGCCTAAGCAAACTAATCTGTTCAACTAAAGACAGGAACCATAGCTATACTATGGAGTGAGAAATAACCTGTACAGCTAAACTATATTGGGCAGGGGAAAGTAGATATGAGTCATGTATAGAAGAATTATACCGAAATATTAAGGTTTTTTTTGCAAATATTTTGGTATAATTGATTCTGCATCTATACACTTAGTTCTTCATCAAACATCTTGAGTCTAATGGGCACACTGCATCTCTGGCACAATTACATTTATTGTGTCATGGCTCTTGCTAGATGTCTGTACTATCCTTGTTTCTATTGGTCAAATATTTTTTCAAAGCTTTCTATGCATAGTTGATTGTGTGCTGTTATTTCTAGTGGTTCACGCTCCCTGTCTAGTCAAGGTATCAGCTTGTATTAGGGTTGTTTGCCTTTGACTGCTGATTCTTAGATTATTACCTGCCCTCTTTACAGTGTGTGTTATTTTGGTGTTAGTGTTCCGGTCCCTTTTGTTCTGAACTGTTTCTACCTTTTCATCCAGATTCATATTATCAATATTTTCATTGATAGATTCATTTTTCTTGTCTTGTCTACTACTTTCACTGGTCCTTTAGAAGTGAGATAGTCTTCTCGCATTGTGTGATGGGTTATGACTAGTGGGAAAGGTGACTTAGACATTGTGCATATTGAAAATTCTATGGTGCTTGCTAGACTTGGGAAAGTGTTTCTTGATTGTGGTGTAAAACTGCTTCAGAATACTGGACAGTATTTGTTTCCCAAATGTAGCATTATACCACAGAGCAGTCCTGGAATTACTATTAGTTTTGTTATTATTAAGTATTGTGTGGTTGTTAGTGTTAGGGCCTTTCCTATTTCCGTGGTGGTTGTCAGGGTGGTGGGGAGCACTGTTGTATTTCCTTGTTGTGTTTTGTATAAGTGTGCACCTGGGATGGTTTGCTCCATTTCTAATACGCAGCGTACTATGGTTTCTGCTGTTATTTTCACTTGGTAGTTTCAGAAGAGATTCACTGGTGTTCGAGTCTTTTTTTATTATCATCCAAGCTATTTATTCTTCGGTTGTATCCTATGTATTCATTCCTGTCTTTTTTTATTGGTTCCTCTATCTTCTTGTAGGGTTTTACTTGGTTTTTATGGTTATATTTTTGTGTGTATTTTGGTATCTGACAGGTAACCTTATTATATATATATATATATATATTGGTTTGGTTTCCTGGGCTATACACTATTTTTTCTTTGTATCCTGCCTCCTCCAATGCTTTGTTATAATAATTCTCATTTAGCTTAAATATCTCCTCATTAGCTAACAGTCTTGATATGTGGGTGGAAATGTTTAAGACTATAAATAGGGTTAATCACTTGGGGTGATTGCTATTGTAGTGAATATATTTAAGGTTTTTATTAGGTATATGGTATGGTTTGAATAGGCCAGTATTTAGTTGTAGTGCAACATCTAAGAAGTTGACTGTGACGTGCTCCTCTTTTATTGAAATGGAAAGTCCCATGTCTTTGAAGAACTTGAATAATGTTTTCTTTGGTCTTTCCATTTTCATGTTGGAAGGTTTATGCAAGGTGAATAGTGTGTCACCCCTGTATAAGCCTCCCCCTATTTTTGGAAACTCTGTTTATGCAGAATAAAATATAAATTCCTACTAGATCAGTTACCTGGGCAATATATATATTGTATACATGTTTCCAACCCCATTTGCTTTACTGATAATATGGGCCCCACTCTCATCAATGTATAATTAAAATATGATAAAAGACATGTAATCTTTCTGGGCCCTGGTGCTACAACACCCAATTCAGTCACTCCAAGATACAAATGGCCATGGTGTACAGAAAGTTTGGTATATGTAAGACTTGAAGAGCCCATCACTCTCAAGGTTTAACCACAGTTGGAATGACTATCACAAAGGATTTTACCTGATGTTTGAATAACTATTGTACATGTGAGTATAAATATGAGAAATTGACTGACTGACAAATTTCGTCCTTATTATATATGTAATAGATTCTATTGTTGATAACTACAGTTCTGGAGCTGATTGCTTGTGTTGTTTTTCTTTATTTTGTAACAATTGGTGCAGCTTGTCATAAATATTTTGAATAATGTATTTTCAAATTTCATCTTTCATTACAGGCCTGGCTGTCACCTTGAGGCTACAAATCTCCAAGAATTGAAACATTCCAATCCAGAAACTTTTGGCTTTCAGTATTCCCCACATTCTCACATGATAATTCTGCTTTCTAGATTCACTTCTCTGTGAGTTTTCTGGTGGAAAGGAAATAGCATCAAGTTCAGGAGACTAGCAACTGCATCACCAGATAAAAGATGACATAATGAAGAAGGCCCTAAAATATCCCAGACTCTGTTGTTTATTTTATTTTATTTTTGTTTGTTAGTTGTTTTTTAAGACAGTTATATGAATTTCTTCTTACGTTCTTCAACAATGCATTTCTGTAGAACAATGGGCATGTAGTTGCCACAACAACTACTACTGCCCAATCAATCATCAGTTGCAGGGGATTAGCTATCAAGTTTGCAAACTAAAGAGTAATGTTGTTTGTTTTTGGAAAAAGAGAACATTACTAGTAATGGTTAAAAAGTTAAATAACTTCACAAAATTGAATAAGAATATGTACTATGAGAAGTGTATTCTAACATTTGGGACATTAATGTGTGTTGCTGCAAAAGGGCTAAATATAGCCTTTCAACTAGCTCCTCATTATTTTCCCTAAGAAGTGCTCTGCTTAGAGCATTTGAATTCACTTCTCACATGTTATCTGAACAATGTTTTGTTTCTATCACGTCATCATTATCATCTGTCTTTATTGTTATCATCACCATAATCCATTGTTATTCATCTACAAAAAATCAGTCCATGGAATTAATTTTTTAAGCAATTGGGGTAATTTCAGTTTGCTAAAAATATTTTTTAACATTATTTATATTCTATAACAATCAATGTATGAATATGTGATTGGGTGTGGAAGATCATTTTGCTTTATTTATATATTGAGATTTCTGTTTATGGGTTAATGATTAAATGAATATAGTGATTGGTATCAGACATGTTGCTGTAAGATTGGGGCAGTGCATAGAGAGCAAGAAAGAGAGAGAGAGAGGAAGGACAATAAAGAAAGTAAATGAGGATGTGTATAATGAATGTATACTGAAATTATTCATGCATTAAAAAAACCACATGTATGTATGTGTGTGTGTGTGTGTGTGCATGTATGTATATGTATATATTTATATAAATATATATATATATATATATATATATATTATAAAAGATGTTGACATATCTGTATATTTATGTTTCTTCCTCTCTCTTTCTATATATATGTGTGTGTGTGTGCATGTGTATATGTGTATATATATATATATATAATATATATATATATATATATATATATATATATATAATATATATATATATATTTACACACACACACACACATAAATAGTATATTGTTCACTTGTTGATATATTCAGCAAAAAAGTACTCAATACACTGAGAGATGAATATCATTTAATGAATACAGGAGTTATACTAAAGCTACTTCAAGTTTCATGCTTGGATAGTGGAGAAATCAGAGAGCCTTATATAGTGTACAATGTGCATTCTGGCAATTATTGAAACTCAAATAAGTCTATTTAGATGTAAACACACAAGATTAACAATATTCTTTATTTCCCCCACTTCCTTTAACATTTTGCTTTTGTTTTTTCTTGTAATGTTTTCTTGGTTCTTTTCTCACATTTTCTTATGATGTAGCCATGTCAGTTGAGCCTGAACAATTGCTGGATCATGCATTGTGTGTTATACAAGCCTGTGTGCTTACTATGCTATCCAGAGCAGGAAAGTTGAAGTTGCTCACATGTAACTCCTGTATTCATTAAATTATTTATATATATATATATATTAAATGGCGGTGCCCCAGCATGGCCACAGCTCATGAGCTGAAACTAGATAAAATAAATAAATAAAAATTTTTAAAATATATATATATACACATACACACACACATATACACATAAACACACACACACACATATGCATGGCCTTATTCTTTTTTATAGAAATTGCTAACGGTGCTCACTAACAACATATACTAGATGTGTATAGAGACTGATCTATGTTTACCTATGTGTAAAGTAAACAAAGAATGTAACTTTTCTTCTCAATCTACTGGTATACAGAAGAAACCAACAAGTTGATTAAATGAAATCGTTGTTCAGAAATATATTTGTTTATGTTATGAAATGCACACGCAATTTATGTATGTATGTATTTTTAAAATTATGAATAGCTGCCATGGTGAAAAAGATCCAGTGTATGGAATTGAGGCAATATTAAATTAAAATAGCCACCTTCATATCATACTTAATATATATACACCATTGTACAGGAAAGTTACTGCAGTTTTTGTCTGAGAAAAACTATGAATGTGCTGTGTTTAAAAAGCATTATATATGTGTGTCTGTGTTTGTCTGTTTGTGTGTCTGTGTTTGTCCCCCTAGCATTGCTTGACAACCAATACTGGTGTGTTTACACCCCGTCACTTAGCGGTTCGGCAAAAGAGACCGATAGAATAAGTACTGGGCTTACAAAGAATAAGTCCCGGGGTCGATTTGCATGACTAAAGGTGGTGCTCCAGCGTGGCCACAGTCAAATGACTGAAACAAGTAAAAGAGTAAAAGAGTTAAGAGTATATCAAAAGGAATCAAAAAATTGTCTCATCAACAGCTAGTGAGAATGCCAGATATATTTCAGCATATTTAGGCCTAGTCAATTATGTGAACTTACTGAGACCCTATATCAGAGGTGACAAATCTCTTCTAGGTATATGTCTAGCTGCAAGCACATATCATTGACGAGGCCCCAAAAGACTGAAATGGAATTGGTGTTCTCACCAGCTGCACAGCATGTCTATTAGAGATTTTATCTTGGATGAAAACCACAGTAACTTGCTTATCAAGAGTGTGTATACATTCCATGATACCAAGATGGCTATTTTAATTTAACACTACTTTTGATTGAATGCACTGGATTTTTATTCAGCCCAGCAGCTATTTGGAATGGCAGTGAATGTATTATTCTTTGTTTCCTGTATCAGAGGTCACAAGTCTCATTGAGACAAGTGGCTGACTGCAAGTATATGTCATTGAAAATATCCAAAATGTCTGAAGTGCATCTAGTGTTCTCAACAACTGTTGCCTCGAAAGTTTTTCATCTCCCCACACTATATATTGTGCTGTTAAATACAGCATGTCAATATGAGATTTTATTTCAGACAAAAACTTAAGTAACTTGTCTCATTTGTGGATCAAAGCTTCCTTTGGCATTGCTTAAGAGCAACATATAACCAACTCATCAATCCTAAAGTGCATCGCTGTTTTGCCATTGGAATCCAGCCATAACAAGAAAAGCTATCTGAGCAAATTGAAACCTCTCTTGATTCAGTTTAGGTAACTGATGATGTTTAGTCATCTTGGAAATCCTTCAGAAACACCATCTATAAAACTTCTTTAGAAGTATTGGGCTCTTCCCTTTAAGCATCAGGTTTTGTTTGCTGGTAGCAATGCAGATATATACATCATATATATATACAGTGGCAAACTGGGTCGTCTGAAAATATTGGTTGCCAGGAGACTAAAGAGGCCCACCTGTAACTACAATGCTGTCATTTAATTTTTTTTTTATAAGTATTCTTTTCAACTGTCTACAAACACAGCCAGGCTGAAATAATGTATTCTTCCAGGAATGCTTAAAAAAATCTCAAACTTGAGGGGATGGGCCCCCATATATGGATTCTAATAGTTCAGGGGCCCACTTGCCATCAGGACAGCTGGCAACCTGGCCAGTCCGCTACTGAATATATAGATATATATATACATACATACATATATATATATATATATATATATATATGCAGCACAAAGTTTTGTCAGTGAACAGGTTGTGGTCTCAGAGTGACAAAAATATTTTGACACAAATTAAATTTAAACGTTGAAGTGAATCTAATGGGGTTTTTTGTGTTTTTAAATGGCTTATAAACACCTTCCATGCTGCAATTGTTTTTCTTTCAGCACACAATCTCAGATCAAGTCACTTGCTATGCAAGTACAACTCCATAATATATATATATATGTATGTATATATATGGTAAAAAAAGTCAAGGTAAAAAATGCTAAAATAATTTTATAAAAAATATTTCAGTACCAGTTTCAGTCACTGAGACTTTTTCAACAGTAAGTATGGAAAACAATTCAATTTTGGAAATATTAAAAGAAAAGCTTTTAAAAAGAATATTTGCATAGTATTCAAATACAAGGGGCATTTTCCTTGTTTCTGCCTGTCTCTGTCTCTCTTGTTTACTCTTGTGGGTTCAAGGTTGTTGTGAATTCTTGGCAGGGAAGAAGAAGAAGAAGAAGGAGGAGGAGAAGAATGCAGGAGTTCCATGATAGTAGTAGGATGTTAAATGGTCAAGTGCCCTGAAAGTGACTTGTGGATGGTAGTAGTGATTGAATTCTTGAGACATCTCTGAATGTATTGTTTATAAAATTTGTGAATGTGTTATCCTAAACAGCAATTGTAGTAAAGTTAGGAAGGAGGTGGCAGAGAGGAGGAAGACAAAGAATAAAGAGAAAGAGAAGGGAGAATAATAAAGGAATGCAGATGGTATGATAGTAGTATGATGTTAAATGGTCAAGTGACCTAAAAGTGATCATTATGGATTATAGCAGTGATTGGGACTGTTTTTTAATGAATTCTTGGGAATCTCTTGAGTGTATCATTTTTAATATTTGTGTGTGTGTTTGTGTTATTCTAAGGCCGTTGTGGATATATCGTTTGTTGTAGATGCATTCAAAAGGGCTCTGTATTTTGTAATAAAATGGGTCTCTTTACTAATTCATTGGCTACAGGTTGTATTGCCCCTGAATTGGTAGAAGGGAAAAATTCTGAAGCTTGGACTCTTGTTATTTTGGGGAATTTTGATCTGGGATCTGTGCAGAGCCATCATTTTACAAAGACTGTTTTTTGTTTGGTCTATGTATTGCTCCTCATACCCAGAGCAGGTTAGTGCATATATCAGGTTCTCTGAAGCACATGTGAAGCTGCTTTTCACTGTGAAACATTGTCTCTGTTTGAAGGAGAACTCTGATCCCGCAATTAAATTGACACATATCTCACAGTGGGGTCTTTCACATTTTTTTACTGACAGCTTCTGTGTTGTTGTTGAGCATATTTGGGCTTGTGTTAGGAGACTTTTCATAGATTTGGGTTGTCTCTTACTTTTTATGATGGTGTGTGTTTGGAGGATTAAGTTCATTTTGTGATCCTTTTTTAGCAGGGGAATGTTTTGAAGGATGGTGTCAAAGGCTTCATTGTTAAGAGGGTTGTGTGTGGAGATGTATGGTAGGGCTTTTGGTTGTAAATCCTTCTTTAATTTGGGATGTCTGAGTTTGTAGATGTTGAGTTGAAGGGCACACTGAAAGCATATGTCAATTAGAGAAGGTGGGTAATTCCTGGTGATGAGTGTATCCTTTAGTTCATGTAGTTGTGTGTGTCTGGTGTTTGCATTAGAAACTACATTCCTTTATTATTCTCCCTTCTCTTTCTCCTTCGTCTTCTTCCTTTCCGCCACCTCCTTCCTAACTTTACCACTATTGCTGTTTAGAATAACACCTGCGCAAATTTTATAAACAATACATTCAAAAGAGATGTCTCGAGAATTCAATCACTACTACCATCACTTTCAGGGCACTTGACCATTTAACACCCTACAACTATCATGGTACTCTTGCATTCTCCTCCTCCTCCTTTTTTCTCCTTCTCCTTCCCTGCCAAGAATTCACAATGACCTCGAACCCACAAGAGAGACAGAGACAGGTAGAAACAAGGAAACTGCCCCTTGTATTTGAATACTATACAAATAGTCTTTTAAAAAGTTTTTCTTTTAATTTTTCCAAAATTAAATTGTTTTCCATACTTACAGTTGAAAAAGTCTCAGTGACTGAAACTGGTACCGAAATGTCTTTTATAAAATTATTTTAGCATTTTCTACCTTGACTTTTTTTCCATATATATTAACTCGTGTGTTCCTTTACAACCTTATATATATATATATATATATATAAAACGAGCTTTAGAATGGAAAAAGGTTGCTCATTCAATGAGGGTGTATCTCATCCAAGCATACACTGGTTTATCTCCACATCAGTTAATTTTCCTGGAATGTGTTAATTTGTGTTAGTATTACCATTTATTGGTGGTTCTTCTTTGATGTCAATCCTCAACGCTTATGAAGTTCCAGTTGTCGTTATAGATGTTTACATCTATCTGATATAGGAAAACATAATTTTAATAATGCAATATAAAAAAATTGGGAGTGTGAACACCAAAAATCAATTTAATTATGTTACAGTCAATTTCATGTCACCTACGCACATCCAATTTCTCCCCTTCATTCATATTTTACAATTAAAATTGCATTATGAATTAAAAGGTAAAAATCTCTTCAGAGCAAAATTGACATATATACATTCACATCCTAAAGGATGGGGAGTTCCTTACTGACTGAATAGCAGTGTGTGTGTGGGGGGGGCATGTGTGTCTTAGGATTCCATTCTGAAAATAGTTAGAGGTTAAACTACGACCACAGTGGACAATGGCTAGTTGCAGTCTTGAATATCTAGGTCATATTACTATTCACCCTTAATGGAATTTAGATGGGTTTTTTCAAAGGCTGGTTGCCACTCACTTGTCAAAAGAATAAAAAGTAAAAATATATGTATTAGTAAATATCCAAATTAATATATTTATTTAATTGAGAGAATTTCAATTTTTATTACAATTCTTTATTTATTTAGATTTATTAGACATATTTGTTGACAGTTTGGGTTAATATATATATTTAGTTAAACTAATTTTTATATTTTTTAATGGGGGTACAGTTCATTATGTATCACATGCATGGAATTAGATATTTTCAGATGGTGAGAGAACATTTCACTTTAAAATTTGTTCCTGTTTATTTTAATTTTATCATTCACAGAATGTTAATTTAAATATAATTCATTATTTAAATTTTTTTAGATATATATATATATACATATCTTTTCCTTGTGAATATAACAAGCTCTCTATTCCTCATTTATTTAATATAATTGTTTATTAATTTATTTAGATACATCAGCTGATAGTAAGGGTTTCAATGTGTATTCTATTTGATAAATATTATATAATCATTAGTTCTAGATATTGATTTATTCACATAATACCTATATAATTATATTTATTTCGATTTACTAGATGTATATCTATTTTTATAATGTCTATTTAATTTCAATTTATTAAACATATATTTAATTCTGTATGGACAACAAAACCCTCTTTCTCTCTTATTGTTGATTAATTTATGCTTGGATGTAAGGATCTGGAAATTTTCTCAATACATAAGTCACACCTTTTTCTTCCAGTGCTATAAGATTTTGCCTAATTACTTCCCAGTTCAGTGTATAGTCCTTATTTTAATCCTTAACTACCCAAATTAATCTACTTAAACTAGTCCTAGCTTCTTTTCACTTATCTCTAAAAGTGCTTTCATGGTTGGCTGTCCTTTTCTTTATATAAAGTTATATCTTGAGATCGCTAGTGATAACAATACTCAAAATATATTACAGACGGGAATTGTAGTGCTCCAAATGAGCTATATTCCACTTGTTAATCTGAGGGGAGGCAATGTGAGCAGCAACTAAAGCAACATTACAAAATCAGATCAAAAACATACATATATTCATTTATATCTACAGAACAACGTTTAAAAATATAATAAAATAAATAAACATCATATAAAATATATAAATATATAAGAATCAGTGTTGCATATATAACATTGAATTTACACTTAAAATCATAAAACATTTGGTAAAAATTTGTTAAATTAAAAATTTATGGTAATAAAACATACAATGACATATTAAAATGACTTATAAATCACGTACCAGCTATATGCAAGAAAACATATAGCTGGTATGTAATTGTACATTTGTTTCCATGTATTATGTATTGTGTGTGATAATCATCCTGATGAAGGGAGTGTCAATTTCAAATATATGACATGTTTCATTTTAATTGGCGTGCCTCCAAAACGGCTCGTAGATGAACATTTTTGTATATTTATCTTTTCTGTTTTTTTTCTGGAATTTTAATACATCATTTTAATATGTCATTGTATGTTTTATTACCATAAATTTTTAATTTAACAAATTTTTACCAAATGTTTTATGATTTTAAGTGTAAATTCAATATGTTATATATGCAACACTGATTCTTATATATTTATATATTTTATATGATGTTTATTTATTTATATATTATTATATTTTTAAACGTTGGACTTTATATCTGTTCTATAGATATAAATGAATACATGAATATATGTATGTGTTTGATCTTTCTGTGGATTTTGTAATGTTGCTTTAGTTGCTGCTCACATTGCCTCCCCTCAGATTAACAAGTGGAATATAGCTCATTTGGAGCACTACAATTCCTGTCTATAATATATTTTGAGTATTGTTATCACTAGTGATCTCAAGATATAACTTTGTATTTTGTATTTTATATATATGCAGGAGTGGCTGTGTGGTAAGTAGCTTGCTAACCAACCACATGGTTCTGGGTTCAGTCCCACTGCGTGGCATCTTGGGCAAGTGTCTTCTGCTATAGCCCCGGGCCGACCAATGCCTTGTGAGTGAATTTGGTAGACGGAAACTGAAAGAAGCCTGTCGTATATATGTATATATATATATATGTATGTGTGTGTATGTGTTTGTGTGTCTGTGTTTGTCCTGGGGTCGATTTGCTCGACTAAAGGCGGTGCTCCAGCATGGCCGCAGTCAAATGACTGAAACAAGTAAAAGAGAAAGAGATATATATAATAGCACACTAAAAAACAACTTCTGCAGAACTATTGAGCTCATGGAGCGGAAGAAAAATAAATTCATCCAATCCTATGCCTTTATTAGACCTGACATTGACATTCTTGATGTCATCATGGAAAACTACTGTGGCAAGACTGATAAGGATCGGGAGAATGAAGCAAAAACTAGAAGTCTCTTTGATCCAGTAGTCCCTGAAAAGAATGAATCTCCCCCTCCCCCCGTGAACAACCAGGCTGCTAAGGATAGGGAAGCTGAAGAAGCAACAAGCAGAGGTTCCTCTGTGCCAATGATCCTACAGAGGAATGGTGTCGTCACCCCACTGGACAACCAGAAGAATGCAAGTGCTATCACCAGAAAAGGAAGGAAAGAACACAAGTACTAACATAAAGAAGGAAGGGGAAAAAAGAAAAAAAGAAATAACTAAAACCGAAACCCCAAATGACCAAACAGAAAACTCAAATATGGAGGCTCCAATGGAATCCAAAACTCCAGAGGAGAAAAGAAATTTGGAGTGAAGTTGAGGATATGCAAATTTTACCTTCCAAAACTACAGAGGCCCTAAGGAGCAATACTTCCCTGAGAAAAGACATCAATCATCACCAAAGATGAAATATACAAATGCAGTGCACACTTCAGATGTTATGCGTAAGGCAGCAACTGAGCAAGAGTCTTTTTTGTGCATGGTACAAAAGATTGTGCAGCAGCTGACCTGGCTACATCAAGCACAAACAAGGAGCCTTGCCCACCACTGCGCGAGACCACCATAATCAACAAACACGCAATGGCCTCCCCTAACGCCTGCATAGTCGTCATGCCAATATTTTTACTAAATATTGGGGCCTGTTGCATCACAACAACAAAAGCAAAATTTCTTTCCCAAGAGACCGTGCGGCATGCAATCAAGCCCTATGCATAGCACTCGGGGAAACTCATCTGAGCCCTGATATAGAGAATCCAGAAGTACACGTACCAAAATATACCATGCTGCACACAGACAGAAGGGAAAGGAGCCATGGTGGAGTTGGTGTATACATCTGTGAAGATTTCACACCTCAGTTCTTACTGTCATACTCAAATTCAGTATGTAACACTCTAATTGTATACATAATACAACATAATATAGTAATATGCAATACATATCGCCCACCAGATGCTCCAAACAACATAGGCAAGTTCTAAGATTGCCTCACAAGAATTAAATCCTCATGAAACTGGAACACCACATGAGAGTATTTCTTATGGGTGATTTCAACTTCCCCAATGTCAAATTGCTTGAAAGCCTCATGCTCTCAGGAATGACCCATTGCAAACAAGCACAAGTGGAGTCCTTGCTCAACTTCACCAATACCCTATTCATGTACTCAGACCAACTAGGGCGAATAACATGTTGGATCTCTGCTTCACAAATAATATGGACATCGTTCATGATGTGAAAGTGACGCCAACATTAGTTTCAGATCACAACATAATTGAACTGTCGATGTTTAGACCAAAAGTAGCCAGACATACAGCCTAAAGGAAGCACCCAAAATCTCTCCAATCTGAACTTCCACAAAGCAGACTGGAAATTGATCCAAAAAGAGATCCTCAAACAGGACTGACCAAAATGTCTCTCCACACCAGACATTGGCATGAAACTAGAATATTTCATGTGTTTTATGGAAACCATATGCCAGAAATATGTCCCAGAGCACAAGGCCAACATAAAAAGGAACAAGACTCCAAGGGAGATGAAGATCCTCATGAGACGATGGATGAAGGTTGCAAATCGCTTCAACCAACATTCCAAAAGTAGTGAAAAGTCCTGCCTAAAAACAACATTGATGGAGATTGAAAAAGCCCACAACAATCCTATGTGAGGAAGAGAGCAGACAAAGAAGCCTGGATTATAAAAAACATTGTCAAATCCAAAGGCCTTCGTTCATTATGTCAAAGAAACAGCCTGAGTATGCTGTAAAACAGAACCCCTCTTCCAAAAGGATGGCTCCCTCACAGATAGTCCAACCAGTGAGATACTGAATGATCAGTTCAAAAGTGTCCTTACCACCCTGTTGGAATGCAGACAAGTGAACGAACCAGTGGACTTTTTTGCCACCTTACCTATAACCAGCAAGGCAGTTACGATGGAATACATCGACATTAGCGAAGAAGATATACTACTAGCCATAGATGTGGTGGACACAAACTCAACTGCTGGTCCTGATGGTTTCCAGCAATCCTCCTCAGATCATGTAAGCATGCCCTAGTAAAACCACTACAGATTCTCTTCCAGAGTTTTCTTGTAAATGGCAAGCTGCCAAACAAAATGAAGGAGGGAATAATATGCCCAATCCATAAAGGAGGAAGCAGAGCAGATGCCAAAAACTATAAGCCTATCTCTCTGACTTCACACATCAGCAAAGTCATGGAACAGATAGTCAGAAACTAATCACATTCCTTGAGAAAAACAACTTGCTGAGTGATACCCAGAATGGTTTTCGACCAGGTAGGAGCTGCCTGACTCAGCTCTTAAAACATTATGACTGGGTGTTGAGGCAGTTACTCAACAAATCAAATGTGAACGAAATCTACCTTGATTTTGCAAAAGCTTTTGACAAGGTGACCTCGGCATAGCTGGAAAACTTGGAGTGTGGTTACATGACTTCCTGAAAGATAGGAGTCAGGCAGTAGTAGTTAATGGAGCCACCTCTATGAACACACAAATAGTGAGCGGTGTTCCACAGGGCACTGTCTTGGGACCACTGCTTTTTATAGTGGCCCTCTCAGATATGCAGGATAGCCACTCTGGCAAGCTATGCAGACGATACGAAAGTCTCGCAGAAAATACAGAACCCCAGCGATGTTGCACACATGCAGCAGGAGTTGGACTCAATCTACAGATGGGCTGAGGATAATAATATGCAGTTTAATGCTGAAAAATTCCAGGCCCTGCGCTACCAGCATCCAAAACTGAATATTAAACTTACAGGGGACACCGGTCCACAGGGAATTTCAATCCCAGAGCCTAAGTCTGTGAGGGACCTGGGTATTGACATGAGTGATGATACCTCTTTCCAAGTGCACATTACCAGGATGACGACAAAGTGCAGACGACTGGCTGGATGGATCCTAAGAACATTCAGAACCAGATATAAGGAAACCATGATGGTCCTCTGGCGAACATTTGTACTCAGCCGCCTGGATTACTGCTCACAGCTATGGTCACCCACCAGTGTGAAATTAACAGCGGACCTTGAAGCAATCCAGAGAAGATTCACAAAGAAGATCGTCTCTTTTGCAACAGCTCAGCTACTGGGAAAGGTTGAAACAGCTAAGACTCTACTCTCTGGAGAGAAGACGGGAGAGGTATGCAGTAATATACATCTGGAAGATCCTGGAAGGAATTGTGCCAAATTTTGGCATTGTAAACTACACCAATGTTAGAACGGGACGACACTGCATAGTGCCAAAGATCCCAGCAATGCCATCACGCTTCAGGACCAGCTACTGCAACATCCTGGGTTTCAAGGGCCCACAGCTTTTTAATATTCTCCCGAAGAGTCTGAGGAACTTGCACAAAGTAGATGTAGTGGTTTTTAAATCAAAGCTGGACATCTTCCTGTCGAGAGTCCCAGATAAACCTACCTCACGGCAAGAGGTGCAAATGAGGGTAGCTATATCAACTCTCCATTCTTCACCAACTGTCACATATTAGAGGAGGCTCTTAGTAATAACAGTGTAGCACAAAATGGCGGTGCATCAGCATGGCCGCAGCTCTGAGCTGAAACAAGAAAAAAAAAATATATTATATATGTTATATATATTATGTATATATATATAATGAGTACATTATCTATCTTGAACATGTAACATTACACAAGTTCATGTTTTCATAAAATGACAACACGTCTTTAGATAATCCACCTTAAAACTATTTTTGGGTAATATGCTACCAACTATTTAGCTGCATACACACACACACACGCATATATACAGTAAAAATTCATTGTGTTGAAGATGAGGGGACATGCTAAAAACTGTGGCAAGAGAAGTTCAAGACAACTTGAAGTGTTTTGTCAATGTGATTTTGTCACGTCGTCAGGAAGTTTTAGAGGAAGGGATAAGTGATTACATGACCCCAGTGCTCAACTGGCACTTTATTTTATCGATCCTGAGAGGTTGAAAGGTAAAGCCGACCTCGGTTGCATTTGAATACAGAACGTAAAGTCGGTAGAAATGCTGTTAAGCAATTTTTCCGGCGTGGTAACGATTCTGCCAGCTCGCCGCCTTATGATTGTGCAACATTACATGGTTTATGTTAATCTCATATCCCATGCTGTCCATGTTGAATGTGTGTGTGTGTGTGTGTGTGTACATACATACATACATACATACATACATACATACATACATACATACATACATACATACATACATACATACATACATACATATGTATGTGTGTGTATGCGTATATGTATTTTATATCTTCTTTAGTTAATTTATAACTATCTACATACTGATTATCAAGTGACGATGATTTATTTTCTAGCAGACAACTGTATGGTACTATAAAATAATGAAAGCATCATGATTCACAAATAATCTCATTTGATGCAACTAAGTAAATTTCTGTTTCAATACTAGCCTATCTGATTTCATACATGCATATCAGATTATTCACTCCCTCTCTATATGTACGAGGCTCCGCCTTGTCTGATTTTAGTAACTGTGTATATATCATAACTTTCCAAGTGTAAATTGTATCGCTTTTTTGACCTTTGTCTGAAATCAACACAGATCACATGTGCTATATTGTAATTATTGCACAATCATTTATATTTATATTTCACTGGCAGCTAAGTCCGGTTTCACCCGGTCTATTTGGATGATGTGGTTGTGATCGTTTTCGGTTAGGCATAATCTATAACAGCGCTTCTCAACCGTATCATCTCGGGTCCCCTGTTTCAATTGGAGCCTTCAGCTGTATGAAAATTTCCTGACATCCCCATCCCTTGTCAGAAAACAGCTTCAAGAGTTGTGAAGACCGAATTTGCATGTAGTTTGTTTCTGAGCGATATTCTATTGGACCTCTGTCTAATCATTAAAACATTGATTTAATTATGAACATAGAAAGAAATTATACATTAATCCCTATTTTTGTAAGCAGTTGTATCTGTAAAAATTTAATTTGAAGAGAGCAGAAATTGAAAGATATATGAAATGGGCGTGTGTGTGTGCGCGCGCGCGCATGCTTGCGTATGCGGATGTGTTTACGATAGTTGATTATGGAAAAGATTATGTTAAATTTTTGAAATGCAAATATGTGAATGGAAATTAAGTTCAGACGTCTACATGGTAGGTAGACCTGGTAGAAATAGCAGCCAAATCTCCCTCAAAACACCCTACTGTCTTAATCCGACAATTCTGCCTATTATGTAGTTTGAATGAGAAACTGTAACTAAAGATTAAGACTATTAAGCCCACAAAGAGGTGAAAGAAGAGAGAGAGCATAGCGAAAGTTTTGGCTGACTGTGATCCCGTACTCCCCTTGTTGCTAACGAAATGATATATGCCGGCTGTGTGAGCAACTGGTTGTTTTAATGGCTGTGAACCTCAAGACAAGAAAGACTACAACGATTGCCCATGTCCAATTTATATTATAGATTTGCTGGAAAAAAATCGAAATATTTCTGACTAGATTATTTATTAAAGTTGTACAGTAATCAGACCTTATTTATGTAAAGTTATTTATGTTTACGATACGGATAATATTGGTTCCAAATTTTGATACAATGCCAGCTATTTCAAGGGAGGAACTAAGTCGATTACAACTGGTACTTATTTTATTCACGGAAGGATGAAAGGCAAAGTCGACCTCGCCGAATTGGAACTCAGAATGTAAAGATGGATGAAATACCGCTAAGCATTTTGCAAGCGTGTCTAATGATTTCGTCATCTGGTCACCTTAAATAGTACGGATAATTTTGACCAAAATTTAAATCAAGATATTTATAATTTTAATTTTTTTTTTCCAAAACTTTTCTGAAAAAAAATGGAGGACTAAGAAGTCCTCCAAGTCAAATAAAGAATAATTAATAATTGTAAAAGGAAAATCATAATGTCTAGAAAATTTTCTATCTAATTCATTTAAGAATAATAATCCTGCTAAGTCAGTTACTTGAGCTGGATCAGATGTGCTCATAGCAATACAAAAACCATCAGATTTCATTTCCTAATCCAAAATTTATCCTTGATAAAGATTAATGCACCTGCTAAAATTATGCATATATCATCATCCGTAAAAGACACATTTTCAACGAAAATAAGTGCTTTATTTCAAAGTATACGTGGTTTGAAGGCACGAAAATAAAGTCGTTCTTACCTCGACTTGCAATCTCGCCGGCAGATTGTTCAATTGTTAACACGTGTTGTCACGACCTCTCTTCGCCACGTCCCGCCTCTACCGCTGACACATGAAGAAAAGGGAAACTTTTCTTCTCACTCGCCGACGTGACGTTATCCCTGCCTCCTTTCCGTTCTTCCTTCCACCATACGACCCCCCCCAATCTAAAGATCACTTCTCCCTGTCCTGTTTCGCAATCGTCGTTCCATTTGAGATTTCCGTAGAGTCACGGGGCTGCCTTCGCCTCCCCTTCGTTATCTGAAGGGCTAATCACTCTCCAAATATCTAGGACGGGAGGCGGCATTCCATCCACTGATACATTATTCGGGGTATTGATCAAGGTCATCTTTCCTTTTTCCCTCTGCGTTGTGCACCGAGCGTTCGTTCATTCAATAAATAACTTTTTTTACATTACGCATATAGAATAAACTGTGGATTTTGCAAATAGCGAATTAAAACTAGAAATGAAAACATTGAAATGAGTATATAATAAATTATTAATGAAATTAGAGGCAAGAGAGAGAGAGTAAGAGAGTGTTGCAAATAAAAACGGAAAACTTCGCCTGCAACAAATTGATATTGCTTATTAAACATTAAATTCTACTCTGAACTGAATGCAATGAATATTTAAATTTGGGAAAAACTTGTAGATCAAATATTCAAGAAACTTCAGAAATCGAAATTACAAGGAATTTCTTGAAACATAAATTTATAAAAAAGTTTCCAGACGATCAAGCCTTTCATAATTGCTTTCTT
Source organism: Octopus sinensis (assembly GCF_006345805.1). Lineage (NCBI taxonomy): Eukaryota > Metazoa > Mollusca > Cephalopoda > Octopoda > Octopodidae > Octopus > Octopus sinensis. The sequence continues at coordinate 25,752,798 of NC_043006.1, read as the reverse complement.
TCAGTAACTGTTACAAACCTAATTAATAAGCAACTTTCTCTATTATATATATATATATATATATATATATATATATATATATATATATATATATATATATAGATAGATAATAGATAGATAGATAGATAGATAGATAGATAGATAGATAGATAGATAGATAGATATACTACTACGGCAATCCCTTAAGGTCGAGGATGATGGTCTTCGCGCAAATTTATTGGTGAGTCCGCAGGTAACTGATAAGACCAATTCTTGCTCGAAAAGATCGGTCACAGTGCGGACATCTAGTGCCGGAAGGGAGAGTCGCACGTGGTTGTTGTTGGCGCTCCCTCCGTCGTCGTCTTTTCTCCTCCAGCTCTGCAGACCTTTTCGACTCGAAATTCGCCGTTCCCAGATGGATGGTGGTTTTCCAGAGTGGTCTGTTTTTTACCGTTTCCTCCCAGTTGGTGAAGTCAATGTCACACTTTTTGAGGTTCGATTTCAGGGAGTCCTTGTAGCGTTTCTTCTGGCCTCTTTTTGTACGCTTGCCGTCTTTGAGTTGGGAGTAGAAGATCTGTTTGGGAAGTCGTTCGTCAGTCATTCTAACCACGTGGCCGCTCCATCTTAGTTGGCCTTTGATGACATAGGCTTCGATGCTGGTCATTTTTGCTTCTTGTAGCACGCTCGTAGACCTCAGCGATGAAATCTTGTAGCACGCTGGTAGACCTCAGCGATGAAATCCAACACCGTCTGAAGTGTGCAAGAACAGCTTTCGGCAAGCTTCGAACAAGAGTTTTTGCTGATCGGGACATCCGAACCGAAACCAAACTCATGGTGTACAGGGCAGTCATTATTCCAACCCTCCTTTACGCATCCGAAACCTGGACCCCGTATAGTCACCACCTGAAAACG
>NC_043006.1:25704407-25749407 GCF_006345805.1 Octopus sinensis | reverse complement strand
AAATTCTGCCAAAAACTTGGGGATATGCAAGCCCAGACTATCGGGAAGATTCAGAAGGCCTTTGGAGATGATGCTATGAGAAAAACACAAATAAAGGAGTGGTACAACCGGTTCAAAGATGGCCGTACCTCGTGGGCAGTGAGCCACACGTTGTGGCAGACCATTGACTAGCAGAAACGAAGAAATGATTGCAATGGTTCTTCGTTGCTTTCATGAAGCTGTGCGGCGAAAACAACCCGACTTTTGGGGAGCAAAGAACTGACAACTCCACCATGACCACGCACCCGCTCATTCCGCCAACGTCGTCCAAGCATTCCCCGTCAAACAGAACACACAACTTGTTCGTCAGGCTTCCTACTCTCCAAACTTGGCTCACTGTAACTTTTGGTTATTCCCAAAGCTCAAAAAAGCACTCAAAGTGAGAACATTTGAGTTAACAGGGGACATTAAGCAAAATTCGATGGCACAGCTCTACAGCATCCCAAAAAGTGATTTCCAGAAAAGTTTCCAGTAGTGGCAGGAACGCTGGCAAAAGTGTGTAGACTCCCAAGGCGAATACTTTGAAGGAGACTAAATCTAAATGGTGAGTTTTTAATATAATATTACTTATTTTCTGTTCTATTTTGGCCAAAGGTCGGATACTTTTTGACTATACCTCGTATAAGGAAAATGGAGATTGTGAAAACAGAGAAATCAATTTATTTATATAACAGTCAATTTCAATTTCATTGACTATTATATAAATAAATTGATTTTTCTGTGTTCAAACTTTCCATTGCTTGCTTGCTTGCCTGCTTGCTTGCTTGCTTGCTTGCTTGCTTGCTTGCTTGCTTGTGTAAATTAACGAAGTGTGCGAGTTCCAGCAAAATAATGCCCATATTTTTTGGGCGCCCCATATTGAATTGTAAAATGTTAACGTGATATTTGTGTAATAAAGAAATCAAACCTGGAGTTTATGTGTGTGTGTGTGTGTGTGTGTGTGTGTGTGTGTGTGTGTGTGTGTGTGTGTGTGTGTGTGTGTGATAGAGAGGGATAGAGAGAGAGAGAGATAAAGAGAGAGAAATTTTCAAACATTGAATGGAATGAAAAAATTCGTATAAGTAGAAGCACGTTGAAAACTATCTTGTACCGAATATTTAGATTTGTGAACTTGGTAAATATTGTTTTCAGTAATTTATCGTAGTTGTTTAGAAATAGCGAATTAAAACTTGAGAAGAAAACATTAAAAATTAGACAGAGACAGACTTCGCCAGTTTTATGTCAATACCGGAAGCAACCGGAAGCAGACATTGAAAAACCTTTTTGAAAGAAGTGAATGTAATGTAATAATATTGCAAGGTACATTTGTATAGAATTTCATTTTTAAAATATCCATTTTCTTGAAGTTAGAGACGAATTGAAGGTGAATTTTCAGAAATTCTCCATCCCTACTAAAACACTTACTCCCCAAAATTGTATATATTCGAAATGGACATGATATAACACATATTCGCAGGAAATTTTATTAAAAGGTATCCATTTTTCTGTAAGTTACGATCATCGAAATTTGGTGGGGTGGGGGACAGAAATGTGTAGTTATGCCGACAAATTTGACATTTTCTTTCAATATAGAGAAATACACAAGTGCAGAAGATAGTAAACAATGGAAATAAACACTTACCCTCAGTGACGGTAGAAAACCGGAAGTAAATATTTAGAAATCTTTGAAAGATGTGAGTCTTTGTAATATAAAAAGGGAAATTTTTTATTAAAAAAAATTAATACAAAATCAAATAAAGACCCTATTATATGTCCAAGATCAAATTATTCATGCATCAGAAGTATGGAAGTGTTCGCATTAATAGTGAATACGCACACACCTCTATTTTATATAAAGGAATACCAAAAATGGGACAAGAACGCAAAACATCCAGACAGATGATGCAAAAAAGGGACAACAAAACATCCGGACAGACAATACAAAAAACAAGGAGGAGTCATTCGGAGTTTTCTTTCTTCAGTCGAGTTCCAGATTATCCTTGTAATTTTGGCTGGTGACACTCGAGATTGCTCCAATCTGACCAGCCCCAAGGAAAAACCAAGCTGGGAGCACTAGATTCCTTGGTAGAAAGCAGCGAATATATGCGAAAACAAGGACGGAAAAACGGAGAAATGGTACACAAATACAAATGCAAATAAAAAACAAATTTAGCTGGCATGCGTGGAAGTGAAGCCTGGCGGCAGGGATATAAGAGATGGCAGGCATAGGGAGGAATATAGATGTTGATATATATATATATTATAATTTAGGATATCTAAGAGATACCTCCACGCTGGAAATAGCAGTCAAAACTTTGCTCCAAATACACGAAATTTTAACGGAAAATAAAATATTGTACGAGTTGAAGCGAAATTTCCAGCGTGGAGGTATCTCTTAGATACCCTAAATTATAATTTTAAATAATTATTACCTTTGGCCACCTGATAAGATTATTATTTGAATATCGATCTTATCCTCATTTACATATTTGAACAGTTAACAGGTCGCAGTCTCAAAGCGACGATAATATTTTGACAACCTTCCACGCTGCAATTGATTATTTATATAAAGTTATATATATATATATATATATAATATATATATATATATATATATATGTATTTATATTTTTTTTCCCCGTCTGTCTTGATAGACAATGGGTTGCGCCAAGGGTGGGGCCTACTTTGATGACGAGCAGCGTCTGCTGTGACTGAACAGTCCAATTCTGGAGTGGCAGTCCTTGGTACAGTTGCTGCACACGAACATCGATGGGTACGTCTGGGGTGTTGCTGCAGTTGTCCTCTTCCTGTCCCGCCTGTCCAACCACAATTGTGCTCTCCTTTCCTCAGCCATGGAAACGCCCTTCCTCACCGTCCGACGCCAGGCAGAGCGGTCAGCAGCTGTTTCCTCCCACGTGTCCACACAGATGTTGGCAGTCCTCAGGTCGCGCTTGCACACATCCCTGTATCGTAGCTTTGGACGTCCTTGGGTCGGGATCCCGTGGGAGTTCGCTGTACAGGATGTCTTTAGGCATGCGACCCTCCTGCATGCGGCAGACGTGTCCGAGCCAGCGCAGTCGTCTCCGCACGAGGAGGGCATGCATGCTTGGCATATTAGTCTGTTCTAGGATGACTCCGTTTGGTACTCGGTCCTTCCAGGAGATGCCAAGGATCCGTCGAAGACACCGCATGTGGAAGCCGCTGAGGCAGCATTCATGCCGGGTGTATGTTGTCCAGCTCTCGCTGCCGTAGAGTAGGGTGCTCAGCACGCAGGCTCGGTACACTGCGATCTTGGTGGTTATTGTGAGCATGTTGTTTTCCCACACTCTCCTGGAGAGCTTAGCCATGGCAGCAGCAGCCTTCCCAATCCGTCTGTTCAGCTCCGGCTCGAGGGACAGGCTGCTGGAGACCGTCGATCCCAGGTAAGTGAACTTGTTCACCACCTGCAAGCTGTGGTCACCGACACTGATGCTGGGGACCCCACCGACGTCCTGGCCCATGATCTCTGTCTTTTTCAGGCTGATGGTAAGGCCGAACTCCCGGCAGGCATCCGCCTGGGAGCTGACCAGCCTCTGGAGACCCGGTTGGTTGTGTGATGTTAGGGCGGCATCGTCAGCAAAGAGGATCTCTCTGATCAGCACCTGACGGACTTTGGTCTTAGCTCTGAGGCGCGCAAGATTGAACAATCCACCATCAGCCCTGGTGTGGAGGAACACTCCGTCGTCGGACGTTCTGAAGGCATAGGACAGGACAAGGAGAAGAAAATTCCGAAGAGCGTCGGCGCCAGAACGCAACCTGTTTCACTCCACTCTGGATGGGAACGACTCCGAGGGCGATCCGTCAAACTGCACTGTTCCCATGCATATATATATATATATATATATTATATATATATATATATATAACAAAGTTGAGTTGTGGGGTATCGCACGAGTGGATTATATACGAAAGTTTTGAAAATGCAATTAAAAAGATGTTTATTTACTTAACACACAGACACATCTATTCACACTCACATACTCACCTCCTGATAACCCCAAAATCATTGATGCTTGAAGGGGAACCATAAACAACAAAACTGGGTACTTTTCTCTCAATTCACACATTTCTGCTAAAACGAACAGTCAGTAAAAACAAACTCTCGCCTTCAATTCAAAATATTCTGAGATGTATAAAATATTCATTTAATTTTTTCTGTCAATATTACAAATTTTCTCACCATACTATTGCACTTCCTTATGTCTTTACATGTCCTTTCTCAAAGACTGTATATATATACATGTAATGTGACAATTTGCAACAACCACTAATTAACGCAACCAAATTTCCAATAATATATTTGTTTTATTCTTTTTGCCAATTTTCAAATATTCTCATCACACTGTTGAACTTCTTTATTGCCCTAACATATCTCTGTTACCAAACACTATATTTATACATGTAATGTGACAATTATGTAAAAAAAAACTTTTTGATTCATAATATTCAATGTGGCAATTATGTAAAAAACTTTTTGAATCATAATATTCAATGTTACTTTTGACAATCTTTTTCCAAAGAGTGAAACCGGTTAAGTAAATAAACATCTTTTAAATTGCATTTTCAAACTTTTTCGTATATATATATATATATATATATTATAATATATATATATATATATATATATAAGATTATTATAATATATATATTATATATATATATATATATATATATACTATATATATATATATATATAAATAGTTATCCAAACAAGAAAGCACAAAAAAACACAATAGCGCGAGGACGTGGAAATATAGTATATGGACGCTCAGGAAAGAAGGAAAGAAGGTGGTTTAACGTTTCGAGCGGAGCTCTTCGTCGGAAACATAGAGAAGGAAAGATCCAGAGAAGGAAGACAGAGGGAAAAAATGCCACGGTACACGCGCGGTCACACACATACAAAACATATACATTTACACGTACATATACACATACATACACACACATATTAACATACACCTTCACATGTGTATACGAATGCACATATAAGTGATCACATATACGCATACATATGCATATATATATATTCACGTGGATACATGCATACACACATCTTTACATGTATACATTTACATATACCTTCATACATACATATGTACATGCCCACACATACACGTGCACACACATATACACGTCCATAAGTACACACAGACAGATATCCACAACTATCAATATATATGTGCAGTCGCCAGAGAAATGGAAGAAAAAATGAGAGAGGGATTGGAAGAAACAGAGTAGGGGAAATATTGTAACGGTATTTGACACTAACAGAGATATATTTGGGAGTTTACAAAGAATTTGAGATGAACTTACCTGTTTTAGCATTTTTAAAATTATGTGTGAAGCTAGGGATTGTTTGTTATTTTAAGGGACAGTGTGGGAGGTTGGTTGAGGTGGGGGGGGGGGGGAAGAGCAATGTAGAATTGAAAGGATTTTTTTTGTTTCTGGGCTAGTCTGTCATGGTTCAGTGGTTTTAGGACTGGTCTCAGAGGTCAGAACGGTGTGTGAGTGTGTGTCTGTGTCTGTGTACGTCGCTATGTGTGTGTGTATATACATGTGTTTGTGTGTGTGGGGGCCGTTTTTGATTGGTCCCAGAGTTTATTGTGGTGTGTGTAAATGTGTCTGTGTTTTATATTTGGTAGCATGGTGTGTGTATATGTGTGCACGTTTGTTTGTGTGTGTGTCTGTCTAAGTATATTTGTGTTGTTATGATTGTCCCGATGTTGCGTGTGTGTGTGTATGTGTGTGATATGTATTTGTCAGGGTGTTGTGTGTGCGCATGTGTGTATATGTGTTTGTTCGCGTGTGTATGTGTGCGTCTATATGTGCGCACGTGTATGTTTGTGTGTTTTTTGTGTTGGCATGGATGTTATGTGTGTATACGTGAGTGTGTGTGTTGTATCTGTCTGAGTATGTTTGTGTTTTAATTGTCCTTGTGGTGTGTGTGTGTGTGAGAAACCGCATGTGTGTGTGAGGGTGCATATGTATGTGTGTGTGGGTATGTGCGGGTGTATATGTATGTGTTGGGTCTATCTGGGTGGTGTGTATGTGTGTGCATGTGCGTTTTGTGTATGTTGGTACTAAGTATGCATTTGTGTGTGTGTGTATATATGTGGGTATGGTTTATGTAGTTTCCGTGTGTGTGTGCGCGGTGTGTGTGTGTGTGTGTGTGTGTGTGTGTGCACATGTGTGTATGTGCTGCATTTGTGAGTCATTTGTTTTGTTTGTACTGTTAGTGCAGTGTGTCTGTGTATACGTGTGTGTGTGTGCTTGTGTGAGTGTGTCTATGTGTCTATGTTCAACCCCAAAGAACTCGCCTTTCTGGATATCCTAATCACAAACCAAGATGGGAAAATAGAAACGGAGATATTCTATAAACCCGCTAACTTCAAACAGTTCTTCTTTTTACATCATGTCACATGAAACACACCAAACTCAACATTCCCTTCAACCTGGCAAAACGAATTTGTACCATAGTATCAGAACCATTCAAACGTGAACAAAGGCCAGAGGAACTGAAGGACTTATCCAAAGAGCCTTCTCTTCTGGCTTAATCACCAACGGAATAAACAAGGCAAAACAAATGGATATCAATGAACTTAGGAAAGTAAAAAACAAAAGAAGGAAAAGCGTTTTACTATTTATGTCAATTTTCAATCCCAGAAATACCAAAATATTTTATCACATCCACAAAAACCTCCCCATTTTATTTACAGGTGAAAAATTGAGAAAAATAAGAGAAAAACAACAAATCATCGAAAGAAAAAAGGCAGCCCAAAACACACATTCTTACCGGAGCGAAAACGCACAACGAAACCTCCAACCCAACTGTCGCAAAATGCAGAAGATTAAGGGACCAGAATTTTAATTCAAAGACGGCCAAACCTTCAAAATTAAATCCAATCTCACCTGCAACACAGGAAACCTGATCTATGTAATCACATGCAATGGTTGCCAACATAATTACAAAGGTCAAACGGGCGGATCGTTACGCAACAGAATGACGACACCTTACCAACAGACCCGCGACAAAAACACGAGGAAATTTCTTTTAAACAGCCACATTGCAATCTATGCTGGAATGGACTTACCCAATTTCAAAATCTTTCCCCTCTACAAGTGCTCAGATTCATCCAACCACCAACAAAGACTAAATAAAGGTAATTTATTAACAAGTGTAAACCACAATTAAATACAGAATCGACTGTTGTTGTTATATATATATATAATGTATTGAGTATTAAAGGAAGTAGTGAGTACTTAGTATGAAAGATTAAGAAAATGAGAGAGACTGAAACAACGTGTTAACGATACAAGATACTTTATTCGACTGCCGTTGTTGTACAAGTTAATTGTTTTGGCGGGAAACAAAGTGAAAGTCCTTTTATCAAGGGAGACAATGGGCGACGTTGATTGTTCATGTTTGTTGTGATGATTATATAACATTTTCCTTTTTTTTTTTTATATCATCTGTATCTACAGGGAATAATTATTCGTCGTCCACTTTTTGTGGTTTTATTATTTTGTAGTGTTGAATTCTGTAGTTGTGCTGTTTTTGTTTTTTCATGCGTGTTTGTTGACTTTGGAAATAATTTTCATAATCTAATTCTTCTGTTATGCGAACGTGTTCGTTTGTTTTAAGATATGTTGTCTATTTCGTTTGACTGTATTTCCTTCCTCTGTTATTACTAAGTATGAACGAGGTTGCTCTAGTTTTTTAATTATTTTGCCCCTCTAAACCAATTGTTGTTAAACTTAATTCTAACCGTGTCGTGTGGTTTTAACTCTGGGAGTTCTGTTGTAATGTTTGATTTCTTCTTTTCGTGAGGCCTGATACCAATTTTGTCGTGTAGTATGTTTGGGAGATTTGTTCGCAATGTTCTATTCATTATTTGATTTGCAGGGATGGTGCACCATTTTGTAATTTAGTCGTGCGTAATGCTAAGAGCGCTAACTGAGGTTCTTCGCCACTTTTGAATGCCTTTTTTAGCGTCTTTTTTATTGTCTGTATATTTCTCTCAACCATGCCATTCGCTTGATGATAATGCGGGCTTGTCTTCGTGTGATGAAAATGCCAATTTTTTGCAAATTTTTTGAATTCAGCCGAATTGAATTCTGGACCGTTGTCACTTACAACTGTTTGCGGAATTCCGAATTTAGCAAAAGTTTCTTTTAATTTTTTGATTACGGTTTTTGACTGGCAATCATTTATTTCGTGTAGATCAAAAAATCTTGTTGTATAGTCAATAATTGTGACATACGAATTTCCAGACAGTGAAATACGTCTGTACCCACTTTGGTCCATGGTGTAGTAGGTATTTCATGATTTATTAGTGGTTCGGCTGCTTGTTGATTTTTGTAGTCAATGCAGTATGAGCATGTGTTAATCATGTCTTTGATTTGAGCGTTAATGCCGGGCCAGTATATACATTCCTTCGCTCTCTCTATGCATTTTTCGATACCCATGTGTCCGGTATGTATTTCCTGTAGAGCTTCTCTACGTAATGACTTAGGTACAATTATTCTTGAACCTTTTAGAACGAGACCATTGACGATTGATATTTCATCACGAACGGATACGAATGGTTTGATGTTTATTGGTATTTTGTCTTTTGGGGGCCATTCTGTTCTTGTATATGTGACGAGTGTCTGTAGAGACGGGTCGTCTGCAGTGGCTTCTTTATACTCTTTTAATTTAGTGTCGGTTATGGGGTAATTTTTTATTACTGCATGAATGTGCGATTTCATATCTTCGTCTGGTACTTCTGGAGTATTTTGCTCAAGGTATGCACGTGATAGGGTATCTGCAACAATTGATTCTTTACCAGGTATGTGGTTTAGGTCAAAATCATATCTTTGTAATGTTAGTAGAAATCTTTGGATTCTGGGGGGCATTTAGTGATCGATTTTTGAATATTTGCTTCAACGGTTTATGGTCATTTTCGATTCTGAAATGAGTTCCGTATATAAACTGATGAAATTTCTTGCATGCGAAAACTATACTGAGAGCTTCGCTCTCTATCGGACAGTAGTTTTGTTCCGCTTGAGTTGTTGCACGAGATGCAAACGAAACAGGTAGCCATCTTTCGTTGTGTTTCTGCTCAAGTATCGCTCCGAGCCCATGCTTACTAGCATCTGTAGTTATTTTTATTGGTAGATCTGGATCATAAAATTGTAGCACTGGTTTTCTGGTAATCATTTCTTTTAGCTTTTTTATTGCTTCGATTTGTGGTTTGTCGAATGACCATAACGTGTCACTCTGTAGAAGCTGGCGCAACGGTGCTGTGACTTCGGAGTAATTAGATAAAAATTTACATAGGTAATTTGTCATACCTAGGAATCTTTGTAATTCTTTTTTACTTGTTGGCAGTGGCATGTGAATGATTGCTTGTACTTTGGTTGGATCTTGTTTTATCCTTCGCTGGTTAATATATGCCCAAGTACTTGATTTGTGATTCATAGAAGATACACTTTGATTTATTTAACTTTAATCCGTGCTTTCGGATTCGATCGAAAACTTGTTGTAGTCTATTTGTGTGTTCTTCTAAAGTGTTGGACCAGATTATGATGTCATCCTGTGAATTTCTTGCTCCTTCTATGCCCTCTATTATTTTTGAAATTTCTTTTTGGAAAACTTCACTGGCGCTGTGAATTCCAAAGGGTAGTCGTGTGAAGCGTACCTTCCAAAAGGTGTGTTGAACGTTAAAAGATGGGAGCTTTCTTCGTCAACTGGAATTTGCCAGTATCCATTAGATGCATCGAGTTTTGAAAAATATTTAGGGTTATGCATTTGTGCAAAAATGTCCTCCGCTGTAGGGAGTTTGAAATGTTGCCTTTTTATGGCTTTGTTTAGATTCTTGGGGTCTAAACAGAGTCGGAGTTTTCCGTTGGCTTTTTCAACGATGACTAGGGAATTTACCCAGTCTGTAGGTTCACTAACAGTTTTATGATATCTAATTCTGTCATTCTTTTTAATTCTTTGTTGAGTTTTTCTTTTATAGAAAAAGGAACCGATCTTGGTGGATGAATTACAGGAGTTATTTGTGGATCCACTGTGATATGATGTGTTATTGACAAAGTGCCGATTTCTCCGAAACAGTCTTCATATTTTTCTAATATGTCGTTTGTGTTCGACGAATTTATTTTTGAAATTCTCTGAATCAGGTTCAGATCTTTAGCTGTCTTTGCATCTATAACTGCGTGCGAGTTTGTTTTTGCAACAATGAATTTTATTTGCTTTGATATTCTTTGTATTTAATGACTGCTGTGCATTTTCCTAGCACTTTTATAGCTGTGTTATTATAAGCTGATAATCGAGTTGAGGTTTTTTGCAGTTGTGGTTTTGGAATTATATTTCTATATTCTCTGAATGGCAGTACGGTTACGTCTGCTCCTGTATCTATTTTGAATGTTACATTCGAGTTGTTCACTTTTAGTTCGACCGTCCAAATGTCTTTTGGAGTCTTGAACTTTTCGATTTTGTGCACGCGGGAATTATTTGCAGTGATCATTTCGAGTGCATGTGTATCGTCATCTGATTCATCGTCGGTATGTATCTCTACTTTATGTACAAATTTTTTTGATTTGCACATTTTTGCATAGTGTCCTTGTTTCTTGCATTTTTCACATGTCTTGTGAAATGCTGGGCATTTATTTCTTTTGTGATTATAACCACAATAGTGACAGTTAGTGACGTAGTGTTGACTTGGCGCTTGAAACTTCGCGGGCTTTCTGTCACTTCCGCCTTGTTCGTTTTGATGTCTGTATTGCATATGGCGGGTTATTTGAGTTTTGGCGCCTTTTCTGTCGTGTGTTGACTATATACCCTCGAGATTTCGTTATCTCTTGTTTCGGATGTGGCCTTTAGCATCCTTGATTGGAGTCGTGTTTGCTCTGCACTCTGACCTGCTTGAATTGTTTTTTGTAGGTCTAAATTTGGTTCTCTCAATAATCTTTCTCTTAATCTCATGTCTCTGATTCCACATATCAGAATATCTTTGGTGAGACTGTCTGTGAGTTGCCGAATTCGCACTGTTGTGCCTTTTGGCGCAACTCTACTACGTACTCATCGAATTTTTGATGTTCCGCTTGTCCACATGTGAAGAATTTGTGTCTTAGGAAAGTTATGTTTTTCCTGGTTCACAATATGCATCGAATTTTTCGATTACTGTCTGAAGGTTCATTTCTTCGTCGGGTGAATCGAAATCCAGAGTGGAATGGATATCTCGGCCTTTAGAACCGATGCAAGTTAAAAACATTGAAGTTTTTACTTTGTCTGGCTTCATGTCACTTTCTGTTGCTATCAAAAAGAGATTGAATTCTTTTTTCCACTTTTTCCATGCTGCGGCTAGATTTTCTAGGTCTTTTGGATGCGGTAAATTTTCCATTTCGTCTTTGAAGTATGATTTCAACTTCTTTTTTCCTTTGGTTTCTGTATTTTGGGTTCTTTTAGTATTCTGACACCATGTTGTTGTTATATATATATAATGTATTGAGTATTAAAGGAAGTAGTGAGTACTTAGTATGAAAGATTAAGAAAATGAGAGAGACTGAAACAACGTGTTAACGATACAAGATACTTTATTCGACTGCCGTTGTCGTACAAGTTAATTGTTTTGGCGGGAAACAAAGTGAAAGTCCTTTTATCAAGGGAGACAATGGGCGACGTTGATTGTTCATGTTTGTTGTGATGATTATATAACATCGACCACTACCAAGCAATAAATAAGAACGGACACTTAAAAAAATGTATACATACTATTGATTTGGGAAATACTTCCAATCCATTTCTCTTTTACTCTTTTACTTGCTTCAGTCTTTTGACTGCGGCCATGCTGGAGCACCGCCTTTAATCAAGCAACTCGACCCCGGGACTTATTCTTTTGTAAGCCCAGTACTTATTCTATCGGTCTCTTTTGCCGAACCGCTAAGTAACGGGGACATAAACACACCAGCATCGGTTGTCAAGCAATGCTAGGGGGACAAACACAGACATACAAACACACACACGCATATATGTATATATATATATATATATATTATATATATATATATATATTATATATATATATATATATAATATATATACATATATACGACGGGCTTCTTTCAGTTTCCGTCTACCAAATCCACTCACAAGGATTTGGTTGGCCCGAGGCTATAGTAGAAGATACTTGCCCAAGGTGCCACGCAGTGGGACTGAATCCGGAACCATGTGGTTGGTAAACAAGCTACTTACCACACAGCGTCTATTCTTAAATCTTTTTCCAATACATATATATGCCTGCACACACACACACACACACACACACAAACAAGACATCGCAAGAAACACACACACACATATAATCACACATACAGCTGGAGACACTCAAAATAAAACATTTCAGTTCAAACCCACACACACGAAAAAGAACGAAAATCTTAATTCCTTTCTTAACAAGACATTCATCACAACATACACACTCATTAACAAACAGTTGGTCACATGTTGAAAGGACGTGCACCACAATACACACACACACACACCTGGACATAAAGCCCATTCAATAAATGTTTTCAAGCCACACTCGTGGCAGGAATCCACAGAGATTTTTTTTAGAAATTAACAACTACGCCTTGAACTCTATACCAAACTATATTTAAAGAAGACTTCAATGAAAAAACTTCAGACATGTTTTGACCACCAAACAGAAGACAAACTGTTTTTACTTAAAATTTGTATAAATTTCTATTAACTTTTGATAAGATGAAATTCATCAACGAAACCGGTAATATTTTATTCTTTCTTTATATAATTTTAAAATCATTTTATTAAATTCTTTCTAAATTGAAATGTCTTAGATTTACTTCTGTGGTTTTCCTCTTATATATATATATATGTGTGTGTGTGTGTGTATAGTCAATCCAAACATGAACAAGCAAGAAAAAACAACAACGCGAGGACGTAGAATAAGTACAGTGTTATTGGACGCTCAAGAAAGGAAAGAGGGTTTCACGTTTCGAGCGGAGCTCGTCATCAGAAATATAGAAAAGGTCCAAAGAAGGGAAGACGGAGAACGAAAATCGCCAACGATACACACGCGGTCACATATTGAAAAGAGCGGAAGGGAATGGGTCAAGAAAAAGTTCTTTCAAAGATATATGTGTGGGTATGTGCGTACGCGCAGGTCTCTCTGTATGTGTGTAATGATAGCACATGTATGTGCGTGTGTGTGTGTGTGTGTGGTTGTGGCTGATTATGTATGTGTGTGGTTGGACTTAGTATCGTTTAAGGTCACAGGAAGAAGTTATAGTAAGAATTTTGGTAGGAGTGGCTGTCTCTTGTGTGTCTACCTACACATGTACGTAGGAGAATGGTCAGGAGAAAGGTACTGGTAGTCTGAAGTATGTGTGTGTGCGTGTATGTATATGCAGTGTGTATGTGTTTTGTTTGCAGTGTGTGTGTGCGTGTATGTATGTGTGTGTACGTGTGAGCATGTGTGTACGCGTGAGGTTGTGTCTGTGGAGTAATTGTACGTTACTCTGTGCGTGTGTGCGTGTACGTGTATGTATGAGTGTGTGTTGTGTGTGTATGAGAGGTATGTGTGGGTTCATTTGCCTGTGTGTGCGTTGGAGTGTATGTGCGTGTATACATGGGTGTGTGTGCATGTGTGTATGTATGTTTGTGCATGTGTGTGTGTGTGAACGAGGGGTTATGTAGGGGTATAGGTGCGTTTTTTGCGCGTGTATGCTTGTGTGTTTGCGTGTGTATGTGCATGTAGTTGTGTGTGCGTATGTAGGTGTGCATACGTGAATGCGTGGGGTTGTGAGTGTTAAGTATGTGTGCATTCGTGTGTGTCCGTGCGTATGTGTGCGCATGTGTGTGTATGCGTCTATATGTGTATGTGTGTGTGCGTGTATGTATATATTGTGTGTGTGTATGTGAGTTTGTGTATGCGTGTGTGCGAGGGTTGTATGTGGGATATATATATATATGTATATATATATGTAGTGGAACTTGCATGCATGAAGTGGATTCGATCCACCATAGCCAAATTTAAATTAACACTGCTACACAACTTTTCCTACGATGGAACAATGATTTTTCTCTGACATCAGTTTTACATTTTCCAGATGCCTTTAGCTAGGCCGAAATAATGTCTTCACCACTTGACTCTTTCTAAGCTCTTCTACTTCATCAAAAGCTAGAATAGATAACAAGACCACCAACTAAATCTATTGTTCTCAATGATATATCTATCCTTCTGGATAGTTATATAAGCAATCACACCCCAAGCAAAAATCACTTAGTCACTGCGGTGACAACTCAGTGAGAACGAAGTCTGGCTGACCAGCTAGAACTTTGGTCAGAGGGAGAAATGAAGTTTACTGTCAGCAACGTCCCACACTCTCTCACTCTCACTAGCTCCAATTCTGTTCTATTACAACATCATTCTATCTCTCTCAACATTACTACTAAACAATGAAGAGAACCCAAACTCAAACATTCTACCGCATCTAACTTTCGCATGCTTTGGGATTTATCAACCTGCCCGTCGAGGCAAGGTATTGTAACGTAACGGTAAATAAGTACTTTCCTAAAACTTCATCCATTGTTCATCTTTTCACATCTTACAGTATGCAATAACAACAAATACCATATTGTTTACAAATTTTTATCGTCACACCAGCTAACTCCGGACATATAATTTTATTTACCAAATCAATCTCTGCCGTTACATATATATGAAAAAACAAGTCAAGATAGAAAATGCTAAAATAATTTTATAAAGAACATTTCAGTACCGGTTTCGGTTATTTGAGACCTTTTCAACTGTAACAATTAAAAAATTAAATTTAGAAAAATTAAAAGAAAAGTTTTTTTTAAAGAATATTTGTATAGTGTTCAAATATAAGTGTCAGTTTCCTTGTTTCTGCCTTTCTGGTAGGGAAGAAGAAGGGGGGGATGAAGAATTTGGGATTGCCTTGATTGTGGTTGGTCAGTGGTTGCTAGCAGTTTCTGCTGTTCAATTCATGAGAATATTTCTATTGAAAGGTTTGTTTATAGAATTTGCGTAGGTGTTATACTAAAAAGCATTAGCGATAAATTTAGGAAGACGGGGGGGGGGGAGAAGAAGAAGAAGAAGAAGAAGAAGAAGAAGAAAAAGGGAGAATATGAATGCGTGGAAGTAGTGGAATGTTGGATGACTTAAAGTTGGCACGTTGTGGGTTATAGCTGTGATTGGGGTTGATTTTTAATGGATCTTAGGAATGTAATATTTGCATGTGTATCTGTGTTATTCTAAAGCTGAGGTGAATATATCGTTTGTCGTAGATGCGTTCAGAAGGGGCCTGTATTTTGTAATAAAGAGAGTTTCTTTACTTATTCGTTGACTCGAGGTTGTATCGTCCCTGAACTGGTAGAGGGGGAAAATCCTGAAGCTTGGAGTTTTGTTGTTGGCGCAAATATCTATGTGTTGGCTGAATGCTATTTTTCTGTTTTGGGGGATTTTTATCTGGGATCTGTGCAGGGCCATTCTTTTACGTAAACTATATTTTGTTTGGCCTATGTATTGCTCTTGACACCCAGAGCAGGTTAGTGTGTATATCAGGTTCTCCGAAGCACATGTGAGGTTGCTTTTCACTGTGAACCGTTGTCCCTGTTTGAAGGAGAACTCTGATCCCTCAATTAGATAATCGCATATCCCGCAATTGGGTCTTCCACATTTTTTTACTGTCGGCTTCTGTGTTGATGAGCGTATTCGGGCTTGTGTTAGGAGACTTTTCATAGATTTGGGCTGTCTCTTGCTTTTTATGATCGTGTGTGTTTGGAGGATTAAGTTCATTCTGTGGTCTTTTTGTAGCAGGGGTATGTTTTGGAGGATGGTGTCGAAGGCTTCGTTGTTGAGAGGGTTGTGTGTGGAGATGTATGGTAAGGCTTTTGGTTGCAAAGTTCGACTTTTGGAAGATTATCCAAAACAACAACAGAGCGGATATATACGAAAAATGGCTCAACCGGACACCGTTAATCCTCCCACGTAAATTCCAGATCAAAACTATTACAGAGGAACCAGAAACACAAAGACGCCTCGGGGAGAGAATGGCACTGGAAAAAAATGAAAATGGAAATAGAACTTCTAAAATTGAGGGCCCAAACGAATGAGGACAAAGTAAAATCCACCGATGAAGAGATCAACCAAGAAATTCGCAAATGACCCAAGGCCCGGATCAAGAGGAGGGGAGGAAGAATTTGGGAGTGCCTTGATTGTCGTATTTTGAGTGGTCAGTGGCGGCTAGCAGTTGCTGTTCAATTCATGAGAATATTTCTTTTGAAAGGTTTGTTTATAGAATTTGCGTATGTGTTATACTAAAAAGCTTTAGTGATAACGATAGGAAGTAGAAGGGGGAGAAGAAGAAGAAGAAGAAGAAGAAGAAGAAGAAGAAGAAGAAGAAGAAGAAGAAGAAGAAGAAGAAGAAGAAGGGGAGAAGAAGAAGAAGAAGAAGAAGAAGAAAGAAGAAGAAGAAGAAGAAGAAGAAGAAGAAGATATATATATATATGAAGTATATTTACCACTTAAATGTGGCTACACACTTAAGTTGCAAATATACAATATGCATTGTGGTGCAGCTACTGTTTATACCTCGTTCAGAGATTTATTTTATATATATATATATATATATATCTTTTATCTTTTACTTGCTTCACTCATTAGACTGTGGCCACGCTGGGACACCGCCTTCAACATTTTTTTAATCGAATGAACCGATCCCAGTACTTATTTTTTTTTTTTTTATAAGCTTGGTACTTATTCTATCCGTCTCTTTTTCCGCGTTGCTAAGTTACAGGGACTTAAACACACTGACACTGGTTGTTAAGCGGTGGTGGGGGGACAAACACAGACACGCACACACACACACACGCACGCACGCACGCACACACACACACACACACACACACACACACACAACACACACACACACACACACACACACACGACAGGCTTCTTCCAGTTTCTGTCTACCAAATTCACTCACAAGGCTTTAATCGGCCCGAGACTATAGTACATGACAATTGTCATAGGTGCCACGCGGTGGGATTGAACCCGAAATCATGGGGTTGGGAAGCAGATTTCCATTTGAAAGCTTCTTTTCAAATATAATCATAATTGATCAAACCGCTGGCCATTCAAAAATTTGTGAAACTAAAACCAGTTATAAATTGAAATTGTGCGGATCGAATTTAAACAATCTTCTGCCTACAAAAAAAAAGAAAGTAATCTTATTTCTCTCAACCTCTGCCGTCCTGTTTCGAGAAATAAGTTGTCACATAAATAATGAAAGCAAACAGGATACCTTTGAGTGTGACCTAGTAAAGAATGTGTGACAATTTTTAATATTTTAAATGTTGTTTTGGGGGTGAGGGATGGTTCGATTCAACTGCAACAATATTGAATGACATTTAAACCAGGAAGAGAATAAGGACAGTAGTTTGCTGTGAGTGATTTCTGGTGCCAGTAATGATAGTTTCGGTGAGACTATCATGTATCTATATATAAAGTTAATGTTTCACTTCATTTCCACTCATTTTAGTGATTATTTCCGCTCAAGGAGGAAACGCTCAAGGAGGAAAGTTTAATAAATGAGAGAATAAGAATAGCTGCACATGTGATTTTAACAGAACCTCCAACGAAGTTAACAGGGCATCAACACTTTTCGTGGCTAAGAAAAAGTTTACCAAATTAGCCATTCTCTTGCCGAGTGTGAGAAAAGGAAACTTTCGAAATGAAATCCTTTAGTTTGAGGTAAGTGAAATAATGAACATTTATTTTTAAAAGATATCCAAATATCACCATATTTTGATACCATTCAGTGTTTAGTAGGTAAAGAGCTCTAGCTGCACATGCAATAATATAGTTCTAAGCATTTCTAAAGAAACAGAATCGTCATGACTAGAATGCCTTTCATCACAGTTGGTTCAATACAGTTAGACCCAGTCACAAATTCCTTTGCATGCAATAAAATATTTCAAATAAGAAAAGTCATTTTTTTTTCAAAAAGAATTTCTTTTTAAAAAATGGTTTTTTTTTAACTTTTAAAATGGAAATATTTTTTTTTTCTAATTCATATCACTTTATTTTCAGTCATTCATTTCGAAGTATGTTCCATTTCATGACTCTATTTATTATGGTTTCAATTACATATGGTTAGCATGTGATTTAGAACTAAGTGAAAATTACATAAATCCTACTTAGCAACTTCTCAGCGTTTGTCTGGGAGAGAAATTAACTTGTGTGTATTTACTGGGTTGAGGAGTCAGAAGTTGCTTTTAAATAAACAATTCTATTTCTCTATGAACCAAACCAGAATGTACTAAATAAAAATGTGTTTCTGGGTATACAAATATGAAAACGAACAAACATATGTTTAAACTTGTGCTGCAATTGCTTCAAGACCCATGCAGTGCGATAACTTCATGACAGTTTCGAATTCAACATTTGATATTTATCTACTGATAAAACAGCTGCATTAAAAAATAAGGGTTTTATATCTAAGATTCAGAATAAATTAAAACCGTCCCTTCCTTAGGTTAATCTTTCCTAAAGCTCTGAGATTTAAAAAAATACGATGCTTAACTGTAGCTTCTGTGATATGAGAGAATTTCGCTCTAGGACACAATGCTAGTATAAGGCATTGTAGATTTGGTAATTACCTAGAGCCGAGTTAAGGCAATGCCGGACCTGCCGCGTATACTATAATGAAACCTTAAATTAAAATACATATTCAATTATTCATTCATTCATCATCATCCTTCAACATTCGTTTTGCATACTGGCATGGGTTGGATTGTTTGACCAGAGCTGGCTAGCAGGAGAGCTGCACCAGGTTCCAGTCTGATTTAGTTTGGTTTCTACGATTGGATACCCTTCCTAACACCAACTACTTTACAAGGTGTGATGGGTGCTTTTTACGTGACATGGCACGGGCGCTTTTACGTGGTGCTATTTTACGTGGTCCCGGCACAGGGCTCTTGCAAACCAATCCTCTTCGGCAGTGGGAGCTGCGTTAACACTTCTGTTGTGGAGAACTTATCTTCTTGAGTACAACAAGGTGACAAATATCTTGGTCCTTTGTCATCTCTTTAAGATTCAGTGTCTTGAGATCGTCCTTCAGTACTTCGTCCCATGTCTTCCTAGGTCTCCCTCTTCCATGAGTTTCATCCACTTTGAGTGATCGGCACTCATTTAATGAAGCTGTCGATATCCATCCGCACCACATGACCAAACCAGCGCAGTCTTCTCTCTTGCACATTGCGTTTAATTCCTCTTATGCCCAACTTTTCACTCAAAACACTAGCACTTTGTCGCACATGCACACTTACATTGCACATACAGCGGAACATATTTGTCTCATTCCCTTCTAACTTTCGCATGTCGTCTGCATTCAGGGCCCTCGTCTCACTACCATGTAGAATTGCAGTCCATATATATACATCATACAATCTTTTTTTCACTCGGGGAGAGAGATCTTTGGCTGCCAGAGGTAAAAGCTCCCTGAATTTTCTCCATCCTATTCTTATTCTACCTATTACACTTTCTGAACATCTTCCCCCATTACTAATGTGGTCCCTTAAAGAGCAAAAGATATCCACTCCCTCTAAAGCCCTCCGGTATATTAGAGAAAATCAATTTCCCGAATCTCTGTAGTTTTTATGGATCCTGTGCATCTTCCACACACGAACACCACTTTCTCTGATAGCCTTCCTATCATTTCACTGCACCTGTTGTGTGTCCATAGCTTGCACTGTATACACCGTATAGAATTCCTGCCTGTACCTTTCCTACAGATTGAACAGGGTCATTTACCTGAAGGGGGAAGGGTCCCATCTGTTTTCTTACTTACTAAAACTTTAGTCTTTGCTAAGTTAACCTTAAATCCTTAGATTCTAGGTTCTGTGCGTGTCCTGGGTATCGACATGAGTGATGATATCTCTTTCCAAGTGCACATTACCACGATGGCGATAAAGTGCAGACAGCTGACTGGATGGATCCTGACAACCTTCAGAATCAGAGAGAAGGAAACCATGATGGCCCTCTGGAGGACATTTTGTCCCCAGCCTGCTGGACTACTGCTTCCAGCTATGGTCACCTCACAGTGAAAATTAACAGCAGACCTTGAAGCAATCCAGCGACGATTCACAAAGATCGTCTCATTGCAACAGCTCAGCTACTGGGAAAGACTAAAACAGCCAAGACTCTACTCTTTGGGGGGAAGGCGAGAGAGATATGCAGTAATATACACCTGCAAGATCTTGGAATGGATTGTGCCAAATTTTGGCATTGAATGCTACACAAATGCCAAAACGGGTCGCCACTGCACAGTGCCAAAAATCTCAGCAATGCCATCGCATTTCAGGAACAGCTGGGGTTTCAGGGGCTGAGCCTGAGGGACCTACACAAGGTGAATATAGGGTTTTTTTCAAATCAAATCTGGATCTCTTCCTGTCGAGAGTCCCAGATGAACCTACCTTGCGGCAGGAGGCGCAAATGAGGGAAACGATATCAAATTCTCTAATTCACCAAATGTCACATATCAGAGGAGGCTCTCAATGATAACAGTGTAGCAAAACGGCAGTGCCCCAGCGTGGCTGCAGCTTTGAGTTGAAACCGATGAAAGATTTAAAGATATATTACATGTATGTGTGTGTGTGCGCGCGCGCTACTCATTAGTATCCTTATTATAATTATATATTTTGTATCAATTGTTACCGATATGGTTTTATTACATGCTAGCTACTTGATAAAATCTTATAAAGATTTTATCTCTCTCTTTCTCTTTCTCTTTTACTTGTTTCAGTCATTTGACTGCGGCCATGCTGGAGCACCGCCTTTAATCGAGCAACTCGACCCCGGGACTTATTCTTTGTAAGCCCAGTACTTATTCTATCGGTCTCTTTTTTGCCGAACCGCTAAGTGACGGGGACGTAAACACACCAGCATCGGTTGTCAAGCGATGCTAGGGGGACAAACACAGACACACAAACACACCACACACACACACACCACATATATATATATATATATATATATATATATATATATACGACAGGCTTCTTTCAGTTTCCGTCTACCAAATCCACTCACAAGGCATTGGTCGGTCCGGGGCTATAGCAGAAGACACTTGCCCAATATGCCATGCAGTGGGACTGAACCCGGAACCATGTGGTTGGTTAGCAAGCTACTTACCACACAGCCACTCCTGCGCCTATCCTGATTATATATATATATATATATATATATATAATATATATATTATATATATATATATATATATATATATATATATATATATATATATATATATATATATATATATATATATATATATATATTATAATAGGATTAGCTCATATACGAGTAGGTATATATTTGTAAAAAATGAAGTTCGAAAATGCTGCTGTATTATACAAGTTGATGACGTCTAGCTCTGCTAGAATGGACAGGATACAAACAGGGGACAGTCATTAGTCAGAATATTGATGACGTCCTTTTCTGCTTGACTAGTCACCTAACAAGTACAGACAGGGGGCAGATCTAATGTAGCTATAAGTCGTGATTGGGCAGAATCTGGGCAGAATCTAACGAAGCGACTGGTCAAAACAGGAAACAAACAAGAGGCAGTTATAATGCAGCGATTGGTCAAAATAATGATGACGTCCCATTCTGCTTGACTAAAGCCACCTAACGAAACGATTGGTCAAAACGTTTCGTTAGGTGGCTTTAGTCAAGCAGAATGGGACGTCATCATTATTTTGACCAATCGCTGCATTATAACTGCCTCTTGTTTGTTTCCTGTTTTGACCAGTCGCTTCGTTCCGGGTTCAGTCCCACTGCGTAGCACCTTGGGCAAGTGTCTTCTACTATAGCTTCGGGCCGACCAAAGCCTTGTGAGTGGATTTGGTAGACGAAAACTGAAAGAAGTCCGTCGTATATATGTATATATATGTATATATGCATGTGTGTATATGTTTGTGTGTCTGTGTCCCCCCCCCCCAACATCGCTTGACAACCGATGCTAATGTGTTTACGTCCCCGTAACTTAGAGGTTCGGCAAAAGAGACCGACAGAATAAGTACAAAGAATATGTCCTGGGGTTGATTTGCTTGATTAAATGCGGTGTTCCAGCATGGCCACAGTTAAATGACTAAAACAAGTAAAAGAGCAATGGTATTCCCTCGAGGCGATCTTTCGCTTTGACTCTCAGAACTGTCATCCGAATCAAGTGTTTTTGTTCGTTAATATCTGTAAAAGATTTTTTTCTATTTACTTTTGTTTTCAAGTGAAAGAGAGGAGAAAGTGAGGGATGTATAAACGTGTATATGAAATGGATGTGTGCGGGCGTGAGAGAAGAGAGAGAGAGAGAGAGAGAGAGAGAGCCACTTACACATACATGAGAACACACACGTTCACTCTCTCTCTCTCTCTTCTTCACACACACGTCTAGTTCTTATACGCGTACATACATGTTTCACTTTCTCCTCTCTTTCACTTTAAAACGAAAGTAAATAAATAGAAAATCTATACGGGAATTAACGAACTCTAGATAACAAGCGAAAGATCGCCATTCACTTGAAAATAAAAAAAACATTAAAATATTGTCTGTTTAAAGAAAGCTAAAATTTAAATGCTTACTGTACCAACAACTTACATTCTTGGGCAATCTTTCGTCTCTAGTAGACCTTTCCGTCGATTTCCGTAAAAACTTAATTTATTTTTACATATGGGCTTGCGGGAACTTTTGAAGTAATGAGAGCGAAAGAGACTAAGAGAAAGCGATTGTATGACGAGGGAAGTTCTTTTGAAGTTACCGTGCATGGCAAGCATTGATGTACATGTGTGTGTGTGTGTGTGTGTGTGTGTGTGTGTGTGTGTGTGTGTGTGTGTGTGTGTGTGTGTGTGTTTGATGGGGTGTGAGAGACAAACAGTATGTTGTGTAAGTGAAGTGCTTCTGTTAGTGTGTGTGAAGAGACAGAGTAATGTGTGAAAGAAAGAGATAACTGAAATTTTTTACTCGGTGTATGTGTATATGTATGTATATTACTTCAAAAGTTCCTGCAAGCTCATATGTAAAAAAAAATTTTTTTTTACGGAAATCGACGGAAAGGTCTACTAGAGACGAAAGATCGCCCATTCTTGAAATCACATTCAGTTAAAAAGTCGATGTTTCTGTTTTTTTATTGTTAGAGAGCGCGAAGACTATGTGTGTGTTATATGTCACAGATAGCGGACGTGCGTTTATGTTGATTGACACATTATATGTGTGTATTCTGTATGTATGTGTGTTGACATCACGAAAGCCTTGTTTTGTTTTGGGTTTTTTTTTGTTTGTTTTGTTTTTTGTTTTGTTTGTTTTGTTTTTTGTTTTGTTTTTTCATCAAAAAATATCAAAGAAAATTTGTATTTAATCGTTTTCATTAATTTGCGCTGCACCGCCGAAGGTAAATATGAAAATATATATGCCAAAAAGAATTAAGATAAAATATACTATTTCTGGGATATTTCGGGTACACACAAACACCTATAGAGTTTTAGTATTATTAAGAAAAATGGGACTAATGCAGTTTCGCACCTCTTGAAAAATGCATTTTTTTCGAAAAAGCTTTTTCGGATCCCTACGTTTTAGATGTCAGAGATTACGAATATGCAAAAAAAAAACAAAAAAAAAAAACAGTAACACCGTCTTCTATAGGACCGCCACATTTAGTTGACAAATATATTTTAGGAATAAACGGACCGGGATAAATAGATAGACAGATAAATAAATAAATGGATGAAAAAGTTCAAAATTTTAAATTGGGGGAGGAGTGAAATTTGAGCCCCTTATTAAACATTAATGTTTGTTTCTCATAAAATGGAGTATATTCAGTTTACGTTAAATTATTATTTACGATTATTTACGGCAAACACAAGTAAAACGCAAATTATTTTCACTTTAATGTTTTTGTCTGTATTTAATTTCGATTTGGACATGTTCGTCAATTCGCTACGATGTTTTTAAAGTAAACAAAATCAAACATTTTAATTGGGTGGGGGTGAAATAAAAAAGCAAAATTTGGATCTTTTCTTTTTGAAAGCCAGATTTTTCAGATTTTTCTAGTTAACTAAATAATTTGAAACTTCGTATACTGGTAGAATGTGTCAAAAGAAAACAATAATTTCAACTAGTTTTTTTGACAAAAATGTATTTTATAAGTTTAAACGTAGTTTAAATCTGCGAATTTTAACCAATCGTATTGTCTGTTTTCATTTGAAATTATTAGCTGCATAGTGTTACTGTGACGTAAACAGCTATTTTGTGAGTGGGAAAGCAGTAAGCAAACAGCTGTGGTAGATGTGGTTATCATGGCAGTGGGTGGGGTGACAGTGGATGTGTATGATGGCAGCAATTATAGTGTTGGTGTTTTTGTAGAGGGGGTGGTGGTGGTGGCGGCAGTGATGATGATGGTAATGATGATGATAGTAGTAGTAGCATTGATTATGTTAGGATGTCTCATGGATGGTAGTGTTGGTGTGTGTGTGTGTATGTGGATCAAAACAGTTTGATTCAAATTCTGTGGTACTTATATATTCATACATACATATACATGTAGATGTATATAACATATATATATATATTGTATGTAACATCTTTTATATATATATAATGTATGCATCTATAATACACACACATTATAAATATATACACATATATGCATATGCATTAGAATATGTGTGTTGTACATACATATATATATATATATAATATAATATATATATATATATATATATATAATATATATATATATATATATATTATATATATATGTTTGTATACATGTGTGTGTAACTATTTAGGATCTACACAAATTTTATATATACTCCACGAAGTTTACGATAAGCGGAGATGTTTACATTTAGCTATTTACATGTTTACGTTAACTACGTCACAAAATAGCTGTTTACGTCACAGTAACAATATTTTGAGAGGCAGTAAATAATATGAGGCCGAAAGAAAGAATGCCATTGGTTAAAATTCGAATTATTAAACAACGTTAAACTTAGAAATTACAATTCCGTTTTCATTTTGGTTTACAATTATGTTTTCTTTTGACACATTCTACCAGTATACGAAGTTTCAAATTGTTTAGTTAACTAGGAAAATCTGGCTTTCAAAAAGAAAAGATCCCCAAATTTTTTTTGCATATTCGTAATGTCCGATATGTAAAACGTAGGAATCCGAAAAAAATTTTCAAAAAGAGGCATTTTTCAAGGAGAGGGGCGAAACTGCCCCATATATATATATATATATCGTCGGCGGCGGCGGCGGCGTTTTATCGTGCGTCCGATAATTCATTTGTCTTCTTGATCGCTTCTCCTCCTCTGTCCGTGTTTATGCCTCTGATGACTAACGAGACCGATTCTTGCATAGAAGCGTCTGCTGCAAAGTTCACAAGGGATCCTTGGTGCAGGCTTTGGTTGTTGCAGCCTCCATGTTCTTATCGTTTCTCCTCTGACGTTCAGCTTCAAAATGATCTGTCACAGTGGAGATGGAATGATGCCGGCCGGGCCTGTCCTGAGCTTCAATGTCCCAGGTTTTGGGATCGATTCCAGTCAGTTTTAGGCTTTGCTTCAGCTGGTACTTGGGACAGCCATGGAGTCTTTTTCCAGTGGAAAGTTCACCATATAAAATTTGACGAGGTAGCCTGGTCTATTTCATTCTTGCTACGTGGCCTTCTCATCTCAGACCATGTTTCAGGATGGTGGCCTCGACGCTTCTGCTTTTCATTCTTTCTAAAACAGAGACATCGGTCACATAGTCATTCCATTTGGTATTCATAATGGAGCGAAGCTTCTGTTGGTGAAATCACTCTAGTTTTTTTGACGCTACTTCGGTAAAGAGTTCAGGTTTCACAACCATAGAGGAGAGTGGAGATCACGACTGCTTGGTAGACATTCAATTTTGTTTGGTGGTTCAGATCTTTGTTCTTAAAAACCTTTTTCGTGATTCCATCAAACGCGATGCCAGCCGCTCTTAATCGGTTCTCCACGTCCTTTTCCGACGTGCACTTGTTCGAAAGCAAAAGTCCTAAGTATGAAAAGTGGTCTACTTTCTCCAGTGGCGTCTCTGAGATGGTAATGATGAGGTCTGGAGTTTCCTGACATAGAAAAGGTTGTGCCAGGATTTTTGTCTTTTTGATGTTGACTTTTAGACATTGGTGACTTTTAAGCATTGGTGAAGTTATTCACCGACTGTTGAAGCTGTTCACTGGAGTGGCAGGCCGCTGCGTTGTCATCAGCATACTGAAGTTCAGTGATCTTTTACTTCCTGGTCAGTCTTCATGACTTTAATCTGGCAAGGTTCAAACATCCCCCACTGTCATATCGGTACCTAATGTTGACTCCTGGATTGTCCGAAGGCAGTTCATGAAACATTGTTGCACGGTACAGGAAGCAGAGCGTCGGAGCCAAAACGCATTCTTGTTTTAATCCCCCAGTGATGGAAGATGGCTCCAGTCATACCGTCATGTAATCCTTGTACTAGGGAAATGAATTGATTGGGGCAGCCGAAGCGTCGGCGGACCTTCTACATTGCAGGCCTTGGGACGGTATCAAAGGCCTTTTCGAGGTCGTAGAAAACTAGAGATATTTTTGTTGTTCTCTACTCTTTTCTTGCATTTGTTGAACACAAAAGATCATGTCAGTTGTCCCTCTGGATGGTCGAAATCCACATTGTGATGCGGATAGGACTTCCTCCGCGATGACTTGGAAACGATTCAGAAGGAACCTTGCAAAGATTTTCCTTGCGGTGGAGAGCAGTGAAATGTCACAATAGTTCCTACAGATCTTTCTATCTCCTTTTTTGAAGATTGTGATGATAACAGTGTCTTTGAGGTCTATGGGAACATGACGGTTCTTCCACAATCAGAGAATCAGTGTGAAGAGATTGATGTTTAATATTAGCACACTGTTTTAGAAGTTCCACTGGGATGTTGTCTGGGCCAGGGGGCTTTCGCTGCTTCATGCGGTTGAGGGCAATCTGGTACTCTTCGTAGAATGGTGGCGTGTTTATCCAGTGCCGAGTTGGATGCATGGCTACGTTTTTCAAGAAATCTTCCGCCACGTTGGAGTCTTGGTTCAGAAGACTCGAGAAGTGCTTTCTCCAGCGTTGAAAGATATTTTATGGGTCAGTCAAGATGGTGTTGAAGTCTACTGATTGAAGAGACCCTGTTGATGATCGCACGGGCCCAAAAAGTTCCTTCGTTCCTGTGTAGAAGCGTCTGAGTTCACTGGTGTCAGCATACACTTGAAGTTCAACGGCTTTTTGTTGCCACCAGTTGTTCTGCATCTCTCTCAATTTTGTTTGGCATCGTCTTTTGAGGTCTTGATATCTCACCTTCTTGTGCCGCGATCTTGGATCTTGCTCCTGAGAGAGGCGGGCTTGCCGTTTTGCATCGATCAGCTGGCTGATTTCTTAATCATTGTCATCAAACCAATCCTGATGTCTTTTTGCTGTACCCGAGGATGTTTTCGGCCACTTCAGTGTTGTTTTCTTTATGGTGCTCCATTTCTTATCCATACCCTGGTTGTCAGATGAGATGGATTGAAGGTGTTTGAGAATAGAAGATACATAGAGGGAGCTGATCTCTGGGTTGTTAATCTTCGATATGTCAAATTTTCTTCTGACTAGTTTTGTTTTTCCAGTCTTTGGTTTGTTGTTAACCATTATTCGAAGGCGAGTGATGACTAGACGATGGTCTGTCCAGCAATCGTCAGTGCTGTTAGCGTGATGAGGAGGTTTTTCTGTCTCGTTGCTGGATGATGGAGTGGTCCAGGAGGTGCCAGTGTTTTGACGATCCAACCATGACTGAGAGGAGCGGGAGTACATGGCTACCCGTTGTCTTCAAGAAAAAATCTCAGATAGACATGTTTTACTGAGGGCAGCGATGTTGATGTTAAATCTCGCTAGTTCTTTGGAGACAAGAGCTGTTCTATGTTCTGGTTTCTCCGTGTTTTGAAGATCTAGGAGCATCCGCACGTTCCATATAACAATGGCTAACTTAATTAATCTAATTTCTGTTGATCGAGCCAAGATTCTGTGGTGACATGCGATGTTTTAGTCCGCCTTTTCTAGGGCCTTCTCCGTTCAGGGTGAGCAGCGGTGTTCCCAATGACGTGAGATTGTTTAGGGTGGAGATCTTCTTACCAAGGGGGTTCCAACGCACTATGGCCACAGAATCCTACCTGGGCACTACCGAGACTAACATGCGTAGCCAGTCTGTCTGGTATCACCCTCTTACTCTAGGATCAATCGTTGAGTTCGGAGATCTAACTCCCTTTGCTTGATCCACTGCGATTTTGCTCGGCGTCATGGGTCTTCATCTTAAGCATAACATAATGCTGGAGGTATTATATACATACATACATACATACATACATACATACATACATACATACATACATACATACATACATATATATATATACTTATCTATAATATAAATCCCGTTCTATCTGTGTGTATGTGTAAAAGATTATAACAGCCATATTTTTCAACTGATTTTCTCCAAACTGGGAACATACATTACTTATGTTCCAGAGATGGTTTTAGACTCTTAACATTTTTCACATAATGAGTAACGGGCCTCCTGGGGGAAGAAATCGCCCGTTCCTGGTTTACGTGGAGAAGAGAGGTAACTCTTTGCGAAGTAACTTTCAGAAATTGATTGTCTCCCTTACATCCATTGATCATAAAAAAAGAAAAATATTGCTTTTTATATTAGATCACGTCTTTGAAAGTTTTTAAAATATTTACTTCTAGTTTTCTAGCGTCAGTGAGTCTATATATCTCTATCTATATCTCTCTATCCATCTATCACTATCTATCTCTTTCTCTCTATATCTTTCTATCTCTCTGTACCTATCTGTTTATATCTTATCTATCTATATCTATCTTATTTGTCTAACTAGCTAACTAGCTCTCTCTCCCCCTCTCTCTATATCTCACTCACTCTCTATTGTTTTCACTTTCATGTTTAAGGCGCTATTGTTTTCACTTTATGTTCAATCGCTATTGTTTTCACTGTAAGTTTTCAATCGCTATTTGCAAACAACAATGACAAATTACTGACAGAAAGAATTTCACTGATAAAGTAATTTTATACATAATTTACTGACACACGTAACTTCATAAATTTTAGTTCAATCCATACACTTCGTTAAATTTGTTTGCAAATTTTGTTATTTACTTTTGCGACGTTTTGTAGTTTCTTTGTTGTTGACGGAATTACTGATAAAATAAGTTCATAATTTACTGACAGAAGTAACTTCAAAAATTTCACTTATTTCCGTACAGTTAGTTAATTTATCTAAAATTTTCTCATTTACTTTTGCAACTGTTTTGTACCTTTCTGTTGTTAACGGCTGTTTTCTGGTTCCTTCGATATTAGCTCTTTGGTTCACTGACAAATTTCGCTTCAACCCGTACAATTGTTTGTTTTCCATAAAAATTTCTTATTTACTTTCTGTCCGTCGTATTAAGAAATGTAATTTCTGTTACCCTGTTATTTTCATTGTTTTCTATCTTCTGTACCCGTGTATTTCTGCCTAGACGGAAAGTGTCAAATTTGTCTACACTGTCAAGGTCAGCCAAAAGAATATTTCTGTCCATGGAAAGAGAGACAGCTGCAGAAAGGGAAGCGTATCAAGAAACGAAGAGACTGTGCACTACAAAAGCCAGAGCATCTCAAAGCGATGAACAGAGGTATGCACGGCTGACATGGAATAGGATCTTCACTGCAGAACGAAGAGCAGATGCAACAGCTCAGAGAAGCAACTTCTATGAAGCAGCTTTCAATTATGATCCAGCAGCCCTTTATGCAGATTACACAAGATTTTCTATTGGTGCAATGACAGCTGAGTGCATACATTATAAAGCAAGGAAGTGGCCTAGCGAGACACCTGCACGGTGCTGCAGTGGTGGAAAGGTTAAACTCCCTGCAATCCCCCAACCTCCAGAGCCATTGAAGAAACTGTTGTCATCAATTGACCAAAATTCCAAGCACTTTCAAAACAAAATTAGACAATACAGATGGCATCATTTGGAGGTACAACAGATTTAACTGAACCAGAGTTCATGCAAACTTTCAAGATCCAAGGTCAGATTTATCATCGGAGTGGCTCTCTACTACCTCTGTCAAATGAATCACCAAAATCGACCTTTCATTGTTTATAATCTGTACCTGTTTTTTGGTTACGAAATAAGCTACACAAAACGTGGTTTTGAATTACGTGTATTTACTTTATATACATATATGAGTTGAAAACTTTCTTATAACATTTCATTTAACGTCTATGTTCCATGCTGGCATGGGTTGGAGAGTTGTTAATGTAGAAAGTTGGTATCTCAGTTACTAGCAGTTGAGACCTGCGTAATCTAGACAGCATTTTAAAATTTCATCATTCTCTTTAAACCGGGCAACGCCTTCTATATATATGTATGTATGTATGTATGTATGTATGTATGTATGTATGTATGTGTGTATATATATATATATATATATATAATATATATATATATATATATATATATATATAATATAATAAAATATTAGGGAATAAATCCAAACTTACAGGGAAAAATCAGATTTAGGATTGAATCCAATTTTATAGTAAAATATTATATTAAATTAGAGATAAAATCACTATTAGGCAAATCATACAATGAAAAACTTAAGCCAATACATATGATTAATTAATTTATATTATTTAAATATATATCAAAATTATTAAAAAAGATAATTAGTATAACACTACGATCGTTTCATGGCTGTCCAATTCTTAAAATTTCGAGTTACAGTCATTCTTCAGGTGGTTTAAATATTTAACTTAGCGAGGTTTAATCAATGATTAAACCTCGCTAAGTTAAATATTTAAATTACTGTAACTCGAATGACTGTAACTCGAAATTTTAAGAATTGGACAGCCATGAAACGATCGTAGTGTTATACTAATTATCTTTTTTAATAATTTTGATATATATTTAAATAATATAAATTAATTAATCATATGTATTGGCTTAAGTTTTTCATTGTATGATTTGCCTGATAGTGGTTTTATCTCTAATTTAATATATATATATATATATATATATATATATATATATATATATATATATATATATATATATATATACAAATAAGAAAATGGAGGAACAAATTCATTTCAATCATCAACTTACAGATATTACCATTTCATCCTGGTAGGTATGGGTATATCTTTCATTGATGAATTGATCCAAATTTTCTCCATCTTACCAACAGTATTCATCCTGAGGAATCGATTATAGTGGGTTACCCTCATAACCCCTATCTCACTTTGTAGTATTAAGTTAATTTTTTGAGGAATTTGCTTTGCTAATGCTTGTGTGCATGAAGTATCTATACAATACTTAAAGTGTTGTTGGTGTAAGTGCGTGCATTCAAGTATAGTACATCGATTCCTCAAGATAAATACTGTTGATAAAATGGAGAAAATTTGGATCAATTCATCAATGAAAGATATACCCATACCTACCAGGATGAAATGGTAATATCTGTAAGTTGATGATTGAAATGAATTTGTTCCTCCATTTTCTTATTTTTTCCCGCGCACATCATCATGTACAAACCGAACGAGGAACCAATGTATATTTGTTACGTATTTCTTGGTGCTCTTAATCATGACTCGTTTGAAACCAGATTATAACATTACCAGGGCCGCAGCCACATCACTTTACCCCGCTAAAATAGTTAAGAGTACTAAGTTAACTAAATACATCGTCCTAAGAATAACATAGGACACCAAAAGTAAAAATCAAGCGAAGAAACTTAGAATATTAATGGAAACCAGATAATATGTAACAGAATAAAAAATAATAGTGATATTTGATCATTAATTAGATTAAATTAAATTTAAAACTTCAGTACTTTCTAGTAAATGCATTAGTGTTAGCAACTTGGCTGACCTAAATGATAATATATTTTGGTATTCCTTGGAATATATTGACCTTATCCATTTTTGTCTATTTTAGTCTAGGCTAGTAAAAGTTTAACTACGGCAAAAAATCTTACTGTATCATCAACCTTATTTGACTTACTTTTTATAATGATTATACTTTCCTTTACCCATTACTGGATTTGGACTGGTTCTATGATGTTCTATGTTCTACATTCTTCGCAGTGTGATTGCTCTGAGGAGGGTGTGCTTGCGTCGATCTTCTAGATTTATGTAATACTCTAGTCCAGTGGTTCCCAAACTTTTTAGAGTCGTGACCCACTATTTATCACACCAGTTTATGACGACCCACTTAACTCTACTGAGTATCTCGATAGACAGCAGTTAATCAAATCTAATGCGTAATTTTATAACCTTTTGCGACCTACTAAGATTCCGTTCGCGACCCATCTGCGGGTCGCAACTCATAGTTTGGGAACCACTGTTCTAGTCAATTAACTGTGGATCAATTGAAGTAGAGTATTAACGCATCATTGTATAACGTAACACTGGCTCATCTCAAACGCGTGTAAGCAAATTATGGATTATAAATTATGAATTAAAAATATATAGTTGTCCATTTTTCTTTATATTTGATACTATACTCTGAAATTTTCAAAAGTGAACTTTGAATTTATAAATTGAACAGTAGTACAATTGTGATTGCATGGAGTACAAGGTTCATAGCGGTTACCACTCGCCGATCTAGTTTACCAAGTGCTGTTATTACACAGTGCTAAAAAAAAAAGGACTCGCCTATTCCTTTAAGTTTGTTGTGTGTGTTTTTGTAGATCCCATTATATGCTAAACTTCTTGAATGTTCTGTATATTATGTGATTACTTTAACTGTAATCCTGTGATTAGGCGTGTTGTTTCTGATTTTATCAACCTCACTTTCTCAGGATTGGTACTTGAAGCACTAAATCACATATCCAAGTGCTCAAATAATCATTGGTAAAATCTAAAGTTAAAACCTGGATGAAATGTCTGCGAGTCTCGTGGATGAAATTCCTCACAAGTCTGGTGTAAATTTCCTTTTTTTTTTTTTACTTTAACATTATGTTGACATACGCTGGGTAACTGATCGCAATGTCTCTAATCATTATATCTAGTCTGTTGGGCTTGTGTTTTATTGAAGTCTTAACGGAGACATTTCACAGATATTCTTTCGAATTATGGCCTCCACATCATCATAGCATCTTATATTTGCCCTCTTAGGATTATCGTTTCTATGAATTTTCTTAAATAATATTCTAACCTTAATTGAATAATTAAACATAATCTTAATAAAGAACCAAAATTCCATCAAATAAATAAATTAACAGGTGATGGTAAATCAATCAATGCCCCATTTACAATCTGCAAAACAGGATGACTTTTCCGTAATGAACTAAACATACTTATATTTATGCCTGATAAATATATTTATGCCTTATATGCCTGATAGATAAGTAACACTGTGAATACATTTTCGGCCAGCTACTTATGGTTTGACATCGCCAACTTTAATTTCACAAAATCTGCATTGGTTGTCGCATCCTTATTCCTTTTTGCATCAGCTATTTTTGTGACTATTTCCTGCTTCCTAAGCATATCCTTCAGAGTGAAAGCTAATATCCTGGTTACTAATCCAGGATAGACTACTCTGGTTGTCAATATTGCTGTCACTTTGAAACCTTCTGGGAATATAGCCGTGCATGACCTTTTGCTGGTATGTAACAGCCTCTCTCCCGATAACTCGCTGCAGTGAAGTTGTGCAAGTTCTTTGCGTGTATAACCTAGTCTATCAGTTAGTAAATACTTTCTGAGAAGCTCCTTTATTGGCCTCACATATGCAAGCTTAATTCATAAGTGAGCTTGGATATTTAGTTGGTAGATGATGTCGAAGGGTATGATCCGATATTCAAAGGCTGTTTGAATCGATATTAAGTTTCTGCAGCCTTGATTTCATTTTAAATAAATGCAGTCTATATAACTGTTAATGCAAAAATTCCTGGCACTGTTCAGCAATTTTCGGGTTTTAATACCAATAACCCGGATCTCATCCAGCATCCACTCGAGTAGTTCAAATATTGGTATGAGCACCTGCACGGTATCAATGTGAATATATATAATCTAGATGTGGAAGCATCAATACATACTTCCATTGTTTTCAAATACCGAACTTATTACATATCTATACTTCATAGAGTTAGAATTGAACATGAAAAGGTTCCTTTTTTTTTTTTAATACTAGTCTCTGTCTTAAACATTACGCCTCCGTCTGATAATGAACCTACTGCCACCTGGTGTAAAAAGTAAACTCAAAAAAAAGGAAGAATTCAGAGTTAATATAAAGATTACTGGAAAAGTTGCGATTTCGCAACGCGAGTCAAAATTTAGGGGTCATGACTTTGGTAACTTTTGAAGTTGATACCAGTATCATTTAAACAGTGTTGATAGAATATATTTTCCACATCATACAAATGATTTAGCAGCACTGGAGAGAATAAAGTTTGTGCCTTTTGAAGCCATTTCAAATAGTTAAGGCTTATCATGCCATTTATTTCTCTTTTTCTTTTTTGTGGTCAGTCTTTGAGGTGCTTCAGTTCTCATAAGGTTTTGTTTTGTGCAGGGCAACTCACAGAGGATAGCCATGTTTGAAGTAAGTTTTGGCAAAATAGAGAAGAGGGTGAGATCAGGATCTCTGAAGTGGAAAGTTCTAAGGATCCATAATGACATTCTGCAACCCATATTAAATTTATTGTTAATGTATGCCTTTGATATTATTTGACACTTCGAGGAGCTCGGCTAAAGGAAGAGGATTTTGCTGTTTCAGTATATTTTTTTTTCCATAATAGATGAGTTCGAATTTTTCCTCTTTTATCAGCAGGATTTTTTCCCACCTATCAAATTACAGTCAATAGATCGAATTGGAGTGCTGTTCAATCATATGGTCCTGTGATAACTTTCTGGAACTTATATTCATCAACAAATATTTTATTTTACTATGTTCGATGGCATTTCCAATCATCATCATCATCATCATCATCATCATCATTTAGCGTCCGTTTTCCATGCTAGCATGGGTTGGACAGTTCAACTGGGGTCTGTGAAGCCAGAAGGCTGCATCAGGCCCAGTCTGATCTGGCAGATAAAAATAATAAACAGAAGTTGGTTTAACAGTTCCCCGGAGTCAGCATCAATGACATTTGCTGATCTTCAGTAAATTCCATATGTTGGGTTCTGTTTGTCGGGAATCATTTTTATATCCCTGCAGTGGCTTACTACGGATTCTGATGTTGAATCTAGAACTCCGAATAATCCTGCAGTTCTATAGGACCCTCCAGCGGCTATCTACAAGCATGTGGTCAATCTCCTTTACCTCGCGACCCCTATTGGAATACCAAATCCAGTGATGCAGCTCAAGATGTTGATACTAGGAGCACTTTCGAGTCTTTTATCGGACCCAAAAGGGCCGACAATGCTCTCATATCGCATTCTGTCAACCCCAGTAGATGCATTGAAATCTCCCATAACCGAGGAAGTGTCCCGGTTAGGGATAATCCCCATGATAGAGCACAGTTGGGCATAGAATTGGCCCCGTGGTAGACCTGTAGCGTATCTGATATCCTCACTGTTTGAGAAACACAACAGGAATGATCTCTTTTGAGATTACAGCCATCTTTGGCTGGTTTGTCCCTGTTGTGTCCACTGATCTGATTGGTTGGCATGTGGCGCAGTTTGTCTCTCTACTTATTTCTTGCCACTGTGTAAAGCTAGCCAATCATGGTCTTTGGATAAGGCCTGCTTCTTTGAGCCATTTTTTCTCTATAAAAAAGCCAATATTTTCACTATACTTCGTCTTTCGACTATAGACCTTCTAAGGTTTGGTCACTGACCACAGAGCCACTTAGTCATGTTCCGGTTCCAACGACAGACGACCAGTCAGCCAGCCCTGTTATTGCTCCAGCTATGAAGACACTATTATATACCAGCGACTGACAGAATGTTTTCTATCTCCACCGCCGTCATCACCATCATCGTACTCCAACTTTACATCGTCTCCACCATCGTCACCAACTCCTTTACGTGCGGTCGTATATACCCTACAGACCTGAGATCAAGGTGGCTAATGATGAGCAGGAAACTGTAGTGGAAGCAGATACATCTCAAACTACGCATGAGTTAGCAGCAAGGTTTCATGATTCGATTCCAGCTGTACTGGACCATCTGAAACAAATCAGCAAGGTAAAGAAGCTGGACAAGTGGGTACCACAGGAACTGAACGAACATCAAATGACACGTCGTCTTAAAACTTGCTGTCGTTTGCTGTCACGGCATGAAAGCTAACCATTTTGCATCATATTTATTATATGCGAGGAAAAATGGATTCTTTTCAACAATAGCAAGCGTTCTGCACGGCAGTTGGATAGAGATGAAGTGTCAAAGCACAACCCCAAAAAGAATATTCACCAAAAAAAGCTAATGGTGTCTGTGTGGTGGTCCGGCACTGGTGTCATCCACTACAGCTTCGTGAGACCTGGTAAGTCAATTACAGTGGATGGATACATTAACCAACTGGATGAAATGATGAGTGAACTTGGA
The DNA here is from genome assembly GCF_006345805.1 of Octopus sinensis. Lineage (NCBI taxonomy): Eukaryota > Metazoa > Mollusca > Cephalopoda > Octopoda > Octopodidae > Octopus > Octopus sinensis. Next base: position 25,712,715 of record NC_043006.1, on the reverse strand, counting down.
ATTAAACAACTGAGATTGGTCAATAGAGACAGGCCAATACTCTTGCAAGACAATGCTCAACCACATGCTGCACAAAGAACTCTACTCAGGTTATAGGAACTGAACTTGGAAGTACTCTGTCATCCACCATATTCACCAGACCTTGCACCAACTGACTATCACATTTCCAGGCATTACACAACTTATTGTAAAGAAAAAAAATTCAAATCTGAAGATGAAAAAACAGCCTTTCTTGATTTCATCACCTCTTGCTCTCCAGAATTCTTCGCTGCTGGCATAAATAAGCAACTGATAAAATGGCAAAATTGGTTTGATAATTTAGGTACATACTTTGAATAACTGCATTGCTTTTTGTTGAGACAAATTAAAATAAATTGGACATTTCATTCTTATCGGGAAGATTTGAGAAACTGTCTCCCACCTCTTGTCTCCCCTCTATAAGATTTTATAAACGTTATAGTCACCAGACTGTTGAAACATTTCAACGACCAACAGTCAAGGCAACAAACAGATTTTTGGATGAACCAAAGCATGGCAGACAACATATTCATTTAGCTTCTTGAACGAGCGGAAGAATATCAGTTGTCTCTTTGCGTCGTCTTCGTTTATAATGAAAATCCCTTCGAGTGTGCTGAAGTGATTTTGCAGGGTTGAAGTCTCTAGATGCAAGGACACAATACACAATTCATCAAACTTCTCAAAGAGGTGAACTCGGAATGTACCGCTAATATTGCATTATTGTCACCGCCCTTAGGAGTTTTGGCCAGAGGGTGCATCAAACAAGGAGGTAACTCTTCACCACATGTCTGGAAATTGTCATCAGAGACATTAAATGGAAAGGTGTCATCAACATCAACGCCAAGCTACTAACAACCCCCCCTCGTTCCGCAGACGACATATTGCTTATCGCAAAAACTTCAAATCGGCTGTAGACCATGCTAACAAAACTGGGCACCCAGAGTTCAGCAGTTGCCTCAAAATAAACTGCATGAAAAGAAAATACATGAAAATTTAACACAAAACCAAATAGTTGTGATGAAATTGAAGAAATGAAAGAGTATGTCATTTGAGACAGACAGTAAACATATGCTGAGACGTAGAAGGTGAAATCTCCTGCAGAGTAAGAGCGAAACGTAAAGTTTTTGCTTCGATTAAAGATGTGCTCAAAAAGATGTTGAACAAGCACTAGATTAACCCTTAAGCAAAATAAGCACGTGCTTCAGGCATTGAGGGGAAGTGTGGGCACCACAGAAATTGTAAATAGTTTACAGTACATTAGAAATTGTTTTAAACTTGCTAAACTTGAGTGTACCTTTCCAAATGTAGACATTACTTTGCGTATATTTTTAACATTAATGGTCACAAATTGCTCAGTTAAGCGTTCATTTTCTCAGTTGAAGTATATTAAAAATCTCATCAAAACAACCATGCAACAAGGTAGCTTGATGCTTTATTCAACAAATATCCGTTGGATGTAAATAATGTAAATAATGTCTCCACTGTCCTGTGTTTGTTCCAACTTTGACCCTCCAGAAATCCCAAATTTTATTTTGGTATTTATAGGAGCAGCTGTCTTTGAAGACTCTTATTGTCGTTGAATGCTCGAAATGAGTAGATACACAGCCGAAAACTGATCAGGGGTCGTTCTCTGTGTTATATATATATATATATATATTATATATATATATATATATATATATATATAATATATATATATATAAATTTTAGGGTAGCAAAAGAATTCTAGAAAAATTCTCCGCTACCAGCGGTCTAGCAAGAAAGAACAAATAGTCAATAGACTATATAATATACATTCAAACATATAAGTGGTGGCCATAATAGGACATCTGACTCACTAGAAAGAGCAGTTAAACTCCAAACCACTAATAGTTGTAATTCTGAAATGGGTAAGCGTTTTTATTTCTCTTTCCATTTCAGAATTACAACTATTAGCGGTTTGGAGTTTAACTGCTCTTTCTAGTGAGTCAGATGTCCTATTATGGCCATCTCTTATATGTTTGAAAGTATATATATATATGCATATTCTTTTTTCTTTTATTATATTATTTGTTTCAGTCATTTGACTGCGGTCGTGCAGTCGAGCAAATCAACCCCAGGACTTATTCTATGTAAGCCTAGTACTTATTCCATCGGTCTCTCTTGCCGAACTGCTAAGTAAAGGTCACGTAAATACACCAGCATTGGTTGTCAAGTGATTTTGGGGGGACAAACACAGACACACAAACATATACATGCGCACACACGAACATTTATATGTGTGTTTGTGAGTGTGTGTGTGTGTGAACTTTGTTCTATGGAGATATGAAATTTTGAAACATAGGGATAATATAAACTTATTGAATAACCGTTTTGATCTAGGAGAATCTTGCATACACTGTGCTACCCGTACCTTTAAATATTTTAAATAATACCATTCTGGCTATTCCTAAATTTTAAATCAAAATGTTTTGTAATTAAATAAGGAAATAATATACCCTACTAGTTTTTATTTAACCTACATGAATTATTAAGAAATTTAATAATATTTAATCCCCCACCCAATAGTAAATCTAAATAACAAAGTAAATTCAGTGATAAGAAATGTATCCATGAGTAAATATTTACTATCATGTTTCTGTTGATGGGATTTACCTCTCTGTCTATATACCTACCCTCTTTGTAATGTTGGCAAATGGAATAAGTATAAAAATGAATCTTGTCAATTTAACTAAAAATATTTAACTAAAATTGAAAAAAGTAGAATAAAATCTTTTAAAATTTTCTATAACTATTGCATAAATTCCATATATCTAGTGAAATTATTAAGTTCATCTTGGTTACCTCCCTCCATTATATCTTAAAATATTTTAAAGGCTCTTGATATATGTGCTAATTGATAATTTTGTTTTTCCTAGGAATATTCTCATAAAAAGCTCTTCTAAATCCCCTTAATTAATATTCAAAACCTGATAATTGAATAGATAATAATATCTATGCTATTTAGCCTCTATTTTATAATGGTCTTATTATTAATAAAATTTCTAACCAATAGGTTTGATCAGTTCTTCACATGTTATTATACACCAATCTTACACGATAACTCCCATGATAAATAAATATTAATTTTAGTCTAGTAATTATAAAATTATATTATAATTATTAAATATTTTCTTATAGCAGCTTACCTCACCTATTATAGATAAACTAGGTATATCCTATAATAGGTTTTTGGAATACAAATCTAGTCTACCCCTTATCTACTATAGTCTAAATTTATTTTTATTTTTCAATTTGCTGACTTAAATTTTCTTCACTGTAATTTTAAACTATCTTATCTTACTCATTTACCCACTATATCATCTTGCCGAATAATACATTTCTATTAGATTCACGCTTAACCTATACAGAACCATACTGTTATAATTCACTATTTTATAGCACAAGTAAAGTACATTCTAAAGTCATTAACATGCAGAAAATAAATTATATGTCTAGCATATTCCTTTAATTTAACTCATTAATACAAATAAATTACTATTTACTAACTAACTATAAATCTCTATTAATAATAATTTGATGTATATTTATATAAATATGAAATTATTTCTATACTCTCCATCCCTATATAAGATACTAAAATTATTAGAATCCTTTGAAAAAAAACTATCTAAAAGATATTTATTTCCAATCACAAGTAGGATTATGGCTGTTAAATAGTTAAGTATTGGAAGTTTCTATTCTCCCTACCCCATTAGCTTCATCCTACTAACTTTAGCTGAAATACATTAAACTGTACCAGAGTTAGGTTCTTCAAAAAAGAGCTTGATTTATGGCTCTGCCACTTAAGAGGTGCAGTAATATCAGAGGAAGGTTAACAGAGAAAATAGCTTTTGTGTGTGGTAGGTGCACCAGTACAATTAACACTATAAATGTTCAGAAAATAGACTCCATCAAATGCCGGAAGGGGGGGGGGGACTAGAAGTAGTCGATAGCTTCCAGTACTTAAGTGACTGAGTCAGTAGCAGAGGTGGATGCTCCAAGAGCATTACTGTGAGAATTAGAATAGGCTGGGCAAATTTCAGAGAGGTCCTACCTCTGTTGGTAACAAAGGGCTTCTCCTGTAGAGTGAAAGGCAGATTGTATGACGCCTGTGTGTGAACAGCCATGTTACATGGCAGTGAAACATGGGGCATGACTGCCGAAGACATGTATAGGCTAAAAAGAAATGAAGCTTGTGTGTTATGCTGGATATGTAATGTCAGTGTGCATTTGCTACAGAGTGTGTCTTGAGAGAAAAGCTGCGCATAAGAGGCATCAAATGTGGTGTACAAGAGAGATGATTGTGTTGATACAGTTATATGATGTGTATGGATGTGGACAGTTGTTTGAAGAAGTCCTGATCGCTACCAGTGAAAGGAAGCAGTGGAAGAGGGAGATCCAGGAAGACATGAGATGATGTGGTGAAGCATGATCTTCAAATGCTGGGTCTCACAGAGGCAATGACTAGTAACCAACACTTTTGATGATACACCATGCTTGAGAAGAGCCATCAAGCCAAGTGAAATTGTAGTTGTGGCTAATGTCAATGTCATGTAACTGGCACCTGTGCTGGTGGCATGTAAAAAGCTCTTTTTGAGTGTTGGGCGTCATGGAGGCAATGTGGCCAGTGCTGGTCTCACGTAACTAGCATCCATGCTGATGGCATGTAAAAAGCACCTTTCAAGTGTTGGGCCTCACAGAGGCAATGACAAATGACATGCTTGAGAAGAAGACCCATCAAGCCAAGTGAAATCATAATCATGGCAGAGAGTGGTATCATGCAAACTGACACCCATACCAGTGGCACACAAAAGCATCTGTTATGCTCAGAGTGGTTGGTGTTAGGAAGGGCATCCATCCATAGAAACTATGCCAAGTCAGACTAAAGATTGGTGCAACTCCTCAGCTTACCAGCTCTGATCAAGCTGTCCAACCCCAGCCAGCATGGACAACGAATGTTAATTGATGATGATGATGATTTGTCTGAAGGAGTCTGTTTTCAAAATGTTGTGCTGAGTATTTTGAAAGCAAAAATGAATAAATAAAAGAAATCTCAGAGGAGGTAAAGAAATTTAATTTGAAAGACAACTATATCATTCCTCAGTGCACACAAAGTGTTCCAGAGCATATTACACAATCATCAGTTATACTTGTTATACTTGCATTCATAGAGAGCTACACTAGAAAACTAAGCATTAAAAAGTTTTTTCAATATTTCTGTTCTAAGCCAACATTACAATTATTTTAACACATTTTTGATAAATGTAGTATTTGTGTTAGTTATTACTAACTAAATTAGTTTACAATAATTCTATAAGCTTCGTAAATCTTCAGTATCAGAACAAACTTTAGTTGTCTTGGTGCATTTGGTTTAAATATAGGCCAGACCTAATATTTTCTTCATACATTGATTATGATAATGCTTATAAAAATGTTAAATAATTATAATATTAAATAATTATAATAATGTTTATAAAAATGTTAAAAGTGACAAAATAATGAATGTAAATAAAAAATAATATACTGTATTTTAGAATTGGTGAAGTTTTGGAAGAAGCACACCACATGAGTTACTGTAACTTTACATTTTAATTGTTGTCAACAATTTCTTCAGATTTCTGTTGAAAACAAATAAGATTACGATTCTTAAAAATAGTTTACCTCTTCTATGTTTAACTCTAAACCTTAAAGCCAAACTATAAATCCTATACCTTATCTTTAAAGTCTTAAACCACAAACCCTAGCCCTAAACTGTAACAAGTTATGGCTCTTTGCATGCTCCAAAATAGCAAAGTATGTTTTGGGTGGAGAGCAAAGAAAATGAAAACATTTCTTTTGCATAATTATCATCACTGGTGTTTAAAACATAATTCTAAAAGAATTTTCATAAAAAGTCAAAAACAAAAAAAAAGATGCAACCTGTTGGATACTCTGAAACAGAGACAGGAAGAGGATTAAAAATAAAAAATTTGAAAATATTTTTTTATTAATTCATAATTGATGTTTAAATCATTAATCTGAAGAAATTGTTGAAACAAATTTATGGAGATATGTCTATTCGGAAACTCTGTTTTAGAATTATTGCAAAAATGCCCACCCAGAAAGATTTAAAGCCCTCCCCCATGCACAAAAGCCTGTTAATATGCTTATGATTTTCTATATTTTATTCTTCCAAACTAAATAAAGTATACAAATGTCAATTAGTTTTAACTATATCTTGAAATTATTTATTGGTTCTTTCTGTTTTCTAGGTTTCTGTTCAGCTTTCTCTACGCCATTTGTTTTATATGCTTTGCCTGTAAGTAAAAATACTGCTTCTTATTTTCTCTGATGTCAAGTACAATAGAATAAGCTAAGCAGCCTAGGCTTCTGTTGTAGCTACTTTACTTAAGTCACTGGAACTCCCATAGAAAGTATGAATGTCATGATTTCTGCTTCTCTCTTCTTAACCCTTTCGTTACTGTATTTATTTTGAGATGCTCTGTGTTTCTTTCAATTATTTTAAATATAACAAAGAATTCAGTAAAATAACTTGGTTATCGTTAAGCTAGTGTTAGGAACATAAATTGTGACTAAGGTTTGGTGGAAGATTTTAATTCAAAGCTCATGAAAACAAGACATTTGTACTACAGAGCCAGAGACGGTTTCAGCCAGGTTGGTAACGAAAGGGTTAAAGTTAACAAATTGATGGCTGTCTCATTGAAAAAGATCAATCACTTATCTTTCATTGTGCTGGAATAAAAAAAAAAAAATGGAGGTAATTTTTAAGTTTAGCATTCCTTTTCCCAACAGCAACTGTCATTAATTTTGGTAGCTGGCAAAACTGAAAGACACACACACGCACACACATTTATATAACGATCATACATATTTTTTTTATTGTAGTAAATTTCACTTACAGCTGTTTACAGTAGTCAATATAGGTTTGTTATTGATAGGTTTACTCAATCAGTCCATTGACCAGTTGCGAAAAATTGAATGACCAAAAGAATTAGTGCTACTTTCGTCAGAGAGCTTATTAAGTATTTTACCTGGATTAATAATCTCTCACTAATAATGCTGCTATGTATATGTATATATATATTAATTGAAGTACACCAACTTGCAAAACCCAGAGAGCAGGTGTTTTTGGTACTAAGGGATATAACTTAACCCTCGCTTGGTTCATTTCATCATCTTTTTCACAGCAACCACAAACCAGATGTGTCTCTTTACCTCCAACAATAGAGAGCAGTTGCCCTATTTAATTCCATAACTACAATCTCTGAAGAGCACAGGATTACATAATCAGTCTATTACCTAACATTCTGTTGAACACCTACTGCAAAACCAACTGGTAAGATCAGCTTTAATGGATATATAATAATGTAAACTTCAATTAATATACCCACTCTACTGACAGATATACAAGTGTATTTTTCCTGACTTATAAACTTTTGGAGGGCTTACACATGCACACAGACACACACAACACAAACACACACTTGTACATAAATATGCCTGTGTATGTATGTATGTAACATACATTATACATGTATTCTTGAATACATAATATATATAAATATATATATATATATATATATATATATATATAATAATAATAATAAATATTAGGGAATAAATCCAAACTTACAGGGAAAAATCAGATTTAGGATTGAATCCAATTTTATAGTAAAATATTATATTATATTAAATTAGAGACAAAACCACTATTAGGCAAATCAAACAATGAAAGACTTAAGCCAATACATAAATTAATTTATATTATTTAAATATGTAACAATTATTCATTGTTTAAAACTCGCCAAGAAAAATTTTGAAACCACCTGATGAATGACTGCGACTCAAAAATTTGATGACAGCAGACAGGAAACGATCGTAGTGGATATTAATTATATTTTTTAATAATTGTTACATATTTAAATAATATAAATTAATTTATGTATTGGCTTGAGTCTTTCATTGTTTGATTTGCCTAATAGTGGTTTTGTCTCTAATTTAATATAATATATATATATATATATATATATATATATATATATATATATATATATATATATAATATATATATATATATAATATAAATAATATATAATATATGCATATATACATACATATATGTACATGCCTACTTATATATGTATATATATATACATGCATATATGAGTACAGGACATCAAAAAAACGTTGAACACAATGAGAAACGAAAACCTAAAGTCAAAAACATAGAAACGAACTTTTTTTTTCGAACAACGAAAAAAACAAACAG
>NC_043006.1:25509407-25699407 GCF_006345805.1 Octopus sinensis | reverse complement strand
CTTGTTCAGCACATTTTGATGTTTGAAGACCTAACTCTGAACCACGATGATGCAACATCATCTGACACACTGTGCTGTAGTGCATGTACATGAAAACAAGTATAGAAAATGTTTTGGGGTGATTTGAAGCATTACTTTTCCATATTATTATTTATACCTGTGCTTTTTTTTATATTAAGATTGAGAAAAATCAGCTTTATTTGTAAAAAATATTTGAGTTTGCACACCCTAAGCAAATTTTGTTAGAGAACGTTTCTGGTTACTTTTGGGTACCCCCTCATATGTGTTATTTTCCAAGATTGTAAGCTTTGGCTTGAGGGAATTTGGCTGCTATTCTTAGCAAGTAACAACAGCACAGAGGATTCCTCATTGGCTTATTAGTATGCCTATAGATTTGGCTAGAGGCCACAATTCAGGTAAGAAAGTAGGCTCAGTTGGAGTCTGCTTTGAATTGTGCTGCTGGTATTTTTGTGTACGCTGCTATAATATTTTTACTATATTTGTACATCACTTCATAGATAAGATAACTTTTTACTGAAAGTTTTTTTTCTTTTATGTAGTGGGCTGTACGCAGGACTTTCTTGACAACTTGAAATCTGGAGTTCGTGTAAAACGAGGTCCACATTGGAAATGGGGTAACCAGGTAAGAGAAACAAACTTGTTGACTTAATAAGTTAAATTATTGATAAAATAAATTCATTATTGGAGTAACAATTTAATATCAAGGGTAACTACAAACAATATTTTTTTCAGAAAATTGCACAAAACCAATTCTTCTAAACTAACACAAACTTCTCTCTCACATACTAATGCTAATTATAGTAACCCATGTGATTGACTGTTAAAAGGTGTTGTTGATATTCAAGACAACACTTACCTTATAATACTATTTAGTCTGGAGAGAGAACAAAAACCTATTTTAGTGTACAGACTGTAAAAAAATCATATATATGTACCTCAAGAGAATTACCAAAAGACATCTACTACAACATAATGTTATTTTTGACAACATAGGTGCAGGAGTGGCTGTGTGGTAAGTAGCTTTCTTACCAACCACATGGTTACGGGTTCAGTCCCACCTTGGGCAAGTGTCTTCTACTATAGCCTCGGGCCGACCAAAGCCTTGTGAGTGGATTTGGTAGACGGACACTGAAAGAAGCCCGTCGTATATATGTATACGTATATATATGTGTGTGTGTGTGTATATGTTTGTGTCTCTGTCCCCCAACATCACTTGACAACTGATGCTGGTGTGTTTACGTCCCTGTCACTTAGTGGTTCGGCAAAAGAGACCGATAGAATAAGTACTAGGCTTACAAAGAATAAGTCCTGGGGTCGATTTGCTCGACTAAAGGCGGTGCTCCAGCATGGCCGCATTCAAATGGCTGAAACAAGTAAAAGAGAAAAGAGTAAAAGAGAGTATATTGGATGACTGACACTGAAGTAACCACACTTCCACCATTGAGTTTATATTGGTTTATGTATTACACCGTTTGTATCCATGTCTTTTTTTCTCCTATTCTCCCTTTAGTCATCATGCTGTATAGCATGGTAATGGAGTGTTATTGTTCCATTCATATTTTCTGTTGAGGCTCTGTCTATTTATTACTATGTGTGTGGCTTATGTAATCTGTCTGTGTCATGCCTGTTCTATGTATTGATGATATCTTAACATCTATGTTATTAACCAAGCCTCTATGTTCTAATTGAGCATATAGGTAGAGCACTGATTAGCTTTTCTCCTCTCTCAGCTCCCATCAGTGTTCGCCTGTCTGTTCCCTATGCTAAGTGCTGACTCCCAATATAGGTTGTTGTCTCATTTCTGCACCGTTCCTCAGTACATCATATGCTAGAGACTACATTCTTAATCTTACAGTCAGCCTATAGGTTCATTCTACATGGTTCAAATAAACAAAAAAACAGAGACAGGTGAGGGAATGACAAGCAAGGTGTATTAGTTTGATGCTCAGGAAAAATGGAAAAGTCTCTGACACTTCAAGCCTATGTTCTTTGACAGAAAGGAATGGGGAAAGAAAAAACATGTTTGGATTAACAGTTTTACATGTTGAATATACGCGCGCACACACACACACACACTCATGCATACACAACACACACATGCACACACGTGCACAATACACATGCACATATATGCACACATATGCACGTGCACACACACACAACCAGCCAGCATTCTCATAAAACATCCACTTTTCAATGTTTGCATAAGGCAAATGAAATTCATTGAAGCAGATTTTCTACAACTGAATATCCTTCCTGTTGCCAATCCTCACTTGTTTCAAAGCAACTTGGAGGGTTTCCAAAGCCATAATGAGTAAGCTACAGGCCTTCATCAACAAATGTCTGTACACATCCTCATGATCTTGGAGCCAGACAAAATTTCAAACAGAAGTGTGTGGGATAGAATGAACCAAACTCCAGCAATCAAGAAATTCTGAAAAAAAGAAAATGGGGATGGATTGGTTGCATTCTAAGGAGACTTCCATGCAGCATTGCAAGACAAGAGTTAGACTGGCAACCTGAAGGAAAAAGGTAAGTTGGACACCCTAAGAAGACCTGAAAAGGATGCATAGAGGATGAAGCAAAAGCAAGAGGTCTCTTTTGGTCTCAGATCAAGAGGTAGCCCATGATCATGTCTACTGGCAGCAAATAGTCACAACCTTATGCTCTCTATGGAGTAATGTGGACTAACTAACTATTGCAGAACAACAGAAGATTGGAGAATGATACTGCTTGTACGACAATGATGCTTGCTTACAAGTCTTAGTTGATGTCAAGGCAAAGGGACACAACCACTCATGCTTACATACACTTGTGCATATACATATAGATTTTTATGTATTTATATTTGTGTGTGTGTGCGTGTAGATGGATGGCCGGATGGCCAGATGGAGAGACACATATAATACATGTCACCATCACGTCACGTGACCGACCAGTCCATCAGATGTAGTTACACATCGCTGGTCACACTGCGTTCACATTGTTTTAGCCTTCGAATGACGCCACCCCGCTGGCTAAGCGAGCAGGCCAACAGAAGAATGAGTGGGAGAAAGAGTGGTGAAAGAGTACAGCAGGGATCACCACCCCCTGCCGGAGCCTCATGGAGCTTTTAGGTGTTTTTGCTCAATAACACTCGCCACGCCCGGTCTGGGAATCGAAACCGTGATCCTATGACCGCGAGTCCGCTGCCCTAACCACTAGGCCATTGCGCCTCCACATAATACATGTACGCATACATATATATCTGTTGTGTTGAATAATACAACAAATTTATTCAGAACAGACTGGATGGAATTATTTAACTTATGGGACCTCCCCATAAGTATTTTCTGTAAAAATATGAATGGTTCTTCCACCAGCACAAATAAGTTGTCAGACGAATTTTATTAAAAATTAATAAGATTTTTCCTGAAGTTTTGCCTGATGAATTAGGACTGTGCACCAAAACAAAGGCGAAGTTTCAAGTAAAAGAAAATGCCATACCGGTATTTAAACCAAAACGAACTGTACCTTTTGCAGTGTTAGAACAGATAAACTTAGAGTTAGAAAGACTAGAAAAAATTGGAGTTATCCCAAAAGTGTAATATTCTAAATGGGCAGCACCAAGTGTGTATGTTAAGAAAAAGAATAATAAAATCAGAATGTGTGCTGATTTTTCCACTGGTTTAAATGAATGTTTTAAAATGTGCCACTATCTGCTACCTACTCTGGAGGATATTTTTGCAAAATTAAATGGTGGCAAGATATTTTCTAAATTGGATCTCTCTGACACGTACCTATAAATTAGAATAGATGATGAATGCTCTATATACCTAACAAATAACACACATAAAGAACTGTATAAATACAACATGTTACCATTTGGCTTAAAAGTTACTCCAGCAATTTTTCAAAAGCCATATTAACCAACTTAAAAAATATTCACAGAAAAAACAGTGAAATTTCCATGGAAGTATTGCACCTTAGTGGAATTGAAACTTAAGTGTAAGAGATATTAAAACTCTAAGTGGAGTTTAATTCTCAAAAGGGGTGAAGTTAGGGAGGATTCCAACCACCCCCATGTGACTAAAAGTGGACTGACACATTGCTGTAAGATAAAGAACTGTCAGCAGTTCAGAGCAAGCAGCTCACTGTTTTGGGGTAAAATCCTTGTGATTCCATGTGAAGTAAGTGACGATATATTGTTATATTTGTTGAAGGTCTCCCCTCGTTAATGTACCACGCTTGTTGTTTGTTAAAATTGCTGTACTGTTTTTACTTACAAGTTTATTGATTTGTGTTTTCTTCCCATTCATGGGAAAACCCATGAATGGTTTTCATGAGAAGAGAAGAGAAATGGAGGTTGGACCAGCAAAAGGCCACAGTTATGCGGCAGCAACTGGCAGAGGAGTGGACATGGATGCTTTGGAGGTTTATGAGGTAAAGATAGAATCAAAAAAGCTAAAAAAGAATGGAGGAAGTTGCTAGAAAAAGAAGGCCATAACCTAAAATTGATGCAACCAGATGAACTAACGATGGAATAAGGAAGAGAACAATGATATATAAATCACTGAAAGTGTCATCACAAAAAATTGAGATCGCGGCAATCGAAGATATTGAAAAGTGCCTAAAAGAAGTGAAAAAATTCACCACTTGCATAACAAGAGGAAGAAGATATGACACAGTAGAGGTGCGATTCACAACCAAAGACAAAGCAATAAATCACTGCACTGAAGCCATAAAGACAGGGGGTGGGTACTTTTACCAACGTACTGTGGCAAGCATGTTGTCAAAGTGAGAGTGGGGAAAATACCACCGGAATCAGATGAAACATGGTTAGTTGCAGCAATTATGTTCAACATGGAGGAAGACATGAAAATACTGAGAGTGACATGAACTAAAAGGTTGAATTGGTGGGGGTATGGAATACAGATGGCTATGCAGGCAAGTTTAAGTGATCTGAACAAAATTGCGGAGGAAATAATTGTGAGACTGAGAGTGGTAGTAGAGGGCAGGCTTCCCATATGCGACCTGTGTGGCAAGAAAGGCCATATGAAGGCTAGATGCCCCCAGAGAGAAGAGAAGGAACAACAGATGGAACAGTCTGAGGAGCAGGAGGGGGTGGACGAAGTGGTACAGGATGATGAGAAAGCGACAGCAAGAACAGAGGAAGAATTTACAGTAGTAAAAAAACAAAAGAGAAAAAAAAGAGTAAACTCTCCACTGAAGAGGCAGAAAAAGAAAACAGAAGTAGATAAGGAGGTTGCGGAGGAGGTTGAGAAGATGGTTGTGAAGGATGTTGAGGAGGAGCTCTAGAAAAAGGAGACAGTACCAAGGTTACTAGTGATACCAGCGGAGGAAGAAGTTTTAGGCGATGTAGAAAGACAACAGAATGAAGAAACAGCAACACTAACCAAAATGGAGGAGGATAAAGACAGAGAGAAGGTGCCAAGAGTGGAGTAAAGTAAAGGCAAACAAGTGAGAAGGCCAAGAAAGCACAGGTGGAATTTCGTTATATATGCTAAGCGCACAGCAACTGAAAGAATGATAGCAAAGTTTAAATCTGTTATAAGGGTTAAGTTGCCTACAGATACATACGGAGAAAATGTGGAAGCCATTATAATTAATAAAGACAGATATAACTGGTTGAACGTTGGTCTGACAGGATTTGTGGTGGAGTTTGATGAACTGCTGCCAGTAGTGGAATTAAGAGAAGTGGAACCATTCATAAGATATTAAAAAAAAGTAAAATTGTTTAAAAAAAAAAAGAGAACAAAAATGATGCTAATGGAGGAAAGAAACAGGGTCAGAGCACTGCATCCTTCAAAACTTCCATGCTTTCTGAGATTCGCCAACACTACACCTGATTTTCTCCCCTCCATACACACACAAGCATGTATCTGACTCATACATTGTTCGCTTTCCAGACATTTGTACATTACTGCATACACTTTATACACACTTTCTGACAAGTTGTGGTGCACCCGAGCACTGTATACAATAATTTCATTATTATTATTATTATTATTATTATTATTATTATTATTATAATAAACTAGGAGTAAAAACGTTCAAATGGTACTGCATGAGAGTGGGACTCATGCAGCCATTTCATTTTTCCCTTTTATATCACATTTTTCTCATTTTCATTCGTTTTATGTTTTTTGTCCCCACTGTGGCGTTCTGTGTGTCCTTGTGCTGTCCCCTCTGTGTAAAAGCTTTAGTGCTTAATAAAAGAATTCAAGCAGTTCACTGTGAGCTGTTGGCAAGGAGCATTTAATCTCGTGTAACAGTAATTGTAGTGCACTGTATGAATACTTTCTTTCCCCCTGCTTCATTAAATTATTTATCAAACACCAGGATATATAACATACATACATACATACATACATTCATACATACCACTACATCACATCACATCACACTTTGAAGGCTATGCATTTGCAATCCAGGAACAGGAGATTGCCACAAAGTACCTGTTGAATAAGAGAGACAGTAACGCTCTTGTAATCCCATGGTGCAACTGCATGTGTAGGCTATGTCATGTTTCTATGGAAGACATCACACATGTGATTAGCAGATGTCCTAAAATGTTGTCACAGTACTACCTCCCAATGCAGCACAATTTACAATACCATCCGCACAAAGGCTGTCCTGAAATAAACTTTGAAAATCCCTGTTATGGAATACATTCATAAACACCAACTCAAGGAATACTGGTGGAATATTCCCATCAAAACTTCAGTCGAATATAAACATAACAGGCTGGATATTGTTGATTGGGACAGAGGGGCAAAGGTATGTACCCTCATAGAGGTCAACTGCCCTATAGATATAAATATCTCTTTGAAAATCAAAGAAAAAGAGGATATCTATGGACAACTGCTTCAAAACTTCCAGCTTCTATATCCAGACTATGAATTCATATTCATATCAATAATAATTAGAGCACTACGTTTTGTTAGTAATCTGGATAAACTGGGATTTTCAGAAAGAGAAATCAACCAGTTAATTCATACATTACAAATGCAATCTGTGAGTGGAACAGTAAAAATATGCAAGACTTTTCTCAAGTTCCAAATGTGAATTTGTTAACTACATCCCAAAGATGGAGCCTTGTATCTTTGTTGGAAACAGGCTCCGCTCAGTGGAAGATTTGTAATAATTAAAAAATAGAAGAGACATACATACATATATTTAGACTGATGCATCAAAAGAATATTGGTGGTGCTTAAAAATTACAACAGCCACCAAGTTAAAACACAACTGGCTGAGCCATAAGAAAAAATATGCCCTCTTGTGGAAATAAGTTACTCTCTGGACACCAATGTGACCACGAAAATACAAGAGGATATCCATGGACTGCTGATAAGGAGTTTGCAAACCCAGTACACAAAATGCACTTTCAGCTTCCTACCTCTTTTGGCTGAACTTGGATTCTTGGGGAGAGGATGCAAATCCTTAATTCATATGCTACAAATGATCAGACACATAGTATCTGGAACAATAAAAATCTGCAAAACTTCTTAATATTTAAAGGATGACAAACAAAAGAATGTGCTTTCCTTCACAACCTTGCTACCAAGCTGAGGGCCAATAAAAATTAACTTTAAAATTAAAAAAATAAACATCCATCCATCCATTCATCCTTACATACATACATACATACATACATACATCATTATATTATTATGGCTGCCCCCTCGTTATCGAGTATGGCCATTGCACGAAGCTTAACTGTTACAGGTGCTGTGATCGAATGTGACTTTTTAGCCCAGCTAAAGATCTACAATGTCTTGTACAAAATTGGCAACTAAAACCTTTACTGGTAATAGCCGGCTGTAGTTGTAACTGGGCTTCATGTACCTTTGCATGTTGTTTAAGTCCTCCTGCCGAATTACACTCTCTTCCACATGCCCGACATATGATTAGTATGGTGTGTTACACCACCACCATACATACATACATACATACACATACATACATACATACATACATACATACATACATACATACATACATATATACATACATACATTAGTGTGTATGAGTGTGATGTTCCTTTTCATTGATTAATTTAGGCCATATTTTGAAAACCCTTATTAGTTGTAATGCATATGTCTCATATTTTGAAGTGAATATCTAAACTGGGTCACAGATTACTGGCACCATCATAGAAATTCAGTCATCCATCAGCCTTTGAAATTTACACACACACACACACATATCCATGTTTTTTCCTTCTGATATTCATCTAAAACTGATACTAAAAGATAGATTTATTATCTCATTTTAGGATGGCGGCAAAGGCAACTTAGGAACTGTAATAGAGCAGAAAAACTCAAATGGATGGGTCCCAGTGAAATGGGATGCTGGACACACGAACCTCTATCGAGTTGGTTACGACAATAGTTGTGATTTGATTATTGTTGGTCACAATTGTATGTCCATTGTTTTGAAACTTTCATAATCTTGATTATCTTTATTGTCAAGCTTTGTGGTCATCTTTATTATCTTCATTATCATCATTTTCCTCGTCAACATCAAAGCTTTATCATCATTGTTGACAAAATCAAAAGATTAAAATATGTCGTGGTCATCTTTATCATCTTCATTATCATCATTTTCCTCATCAACATCAAAGCTTTATCATCATTGTTGACAAAATCAAAAGATTAAAATATGTCGTGGTCATCTTTATCATCTTCATTATCATCATTTTCCTCGTCAACATCAAAGCTTTATCATCATTGTTGACAAAATCAAAAGATTAAAATATGTCGTGGTCATCTTTATCATCTTCATTATCATCATTTTCCTCGTCAACATCAAAGCTTTATCATCATTGTTGACAAAATCAAAAGATTAAAATATGTCGTGGTCATCTTTATCATCTTCATTATCATCATTTTCCTCGTCAACATCAAAGCTTTATCATCATTGTTGACAAAATCAAAAGATTAAAATATGTCGTGGTCATCTTTATCATCTTCATTATCATCATTTTCCTCGTCAACATCAAAGCTTTATCATCATTGTTGACAAAATCAAAAGATTAAAATATGTCGTGGTCATCTTTATCATCTTCATTATCATCATTTTCCTCGTCAACATCAAAGCTTTATCATCATTGTTGACAAAATCAAAAGATTAAAAATGTCGTGGTCATCTTTATCATCTTCATTATCATCATTTTCCTCGTCAACATCAAAGCTTTATCATCATTGTTGACAAAATCAAAAGATTAAAATATGTCGTGGTCATCTTTATCATCTTCATTATCATCATTTTCCTCGTCAACATCAAAGCTTTATCATCATTGTTGACAAAATCAAAAGATTAAAATATGTCAAAGGAACAGTAATAACTTGTTAACTAGTTATTACTTCTTTGTTGGTTCATAACATCCTCTGTTATTTTAATTACTGTTCTCGTTGTCATAATTATCTTCACTACTGCTTTCATGTTCCATTTATAAACTCTATCAACATCACACTACCTTTTAACTCATAGGATAACGAGTGCAGATAACTGGAGCGGAATTTTGAGACTTACGTAGTTACTAAATGTGAAGTCTGTGTCTTCAAATACTTTACATCAATTATAGATATATTTTAAAATTATATGTTGCAAGAATATAAACATCAGGAAAAAATTTAAGTGTTGTAAGCCATTGTCACACAGTACATATACAGAACAATATTCTTACTATGAATGGCAAAATGCTACTTTTGCAGGAGTTCCTAAATCCACACACCATATTTTCTCAGAACACCATCATTCACAAAATGTTCTTAGACACATAATTATTTTACAGTCAGTAACATAGTTACAACTTTGTAAAAATAAAAATAATGCAAAGATTGTACTTCGGCTTATAAAACTCAGTGTCATTTTTCTTGGCAAAAATTCAATTTAATAACTGACAGCAAGTAAGAGATGAATCTTTGAATTTTGGTGATTTAGATAGTGATATAAAATCCCATCATTCCATTTGTAATTACCGTTTGATCATAGTAATAGGAATATCAATGTACGCATGTTATTGAATACCAGCCTTTGGCTCATTTACAGCAAATGTACCCGCTTAACCATTACCAACTACTTTGCATCTAGAATCAAATCTTTTTTTTTTCTTTTGTTCATTCATTATTGAGATTCTCTTCTCTTCTCTTCTCTTCAACAGATACTCAATGTGTTGTCCAACCACAAAACGATACACTCGACACTTCACTTATTTTCCCGAGCGACAAAATACCCTTAATTTCAAGTGTGTGAGTAAAAATCATTGTACTTAATTCAATTAAATCTCATAATGAAGTCACATAAGCTCATTTCCTAATGATCTCTAGTTATCTTCCTGTGTAATAATGTATGATATATATAGTACAATATTGATATTGAAAGTAGTGTATTAAGGGAAGGGAAAAAATAGAATTAATATTTTTGATTTTCTTCGGCTCTATGATTTTTTTCTTCTTGATACAAGAAAAAAGAAATTGGAAAAATTTTGACCGAAACAGAAAAAAACTTAACAAAAAATATAGAAAGTGAAAGAAAAGTTGTTTTCAAAACCCAAAAGATGTTTTTTAGCTGAGGTGTAATTTTATAATTAAAACAAATTCAATATTTAAATTTTGGAACACAAAAACTTAACATGTTATCTGGTGCATGGCCAAATTCAAATGGGTAGAAGACCTAAAACAAATGTTTTTGTGTGTGTGTGTGTGTGTGTGTGTGTGTGTGGTTGGGCCTTTAATAGCCAGGGGTCTATTTCAGTTCAATCATAGAAAGGAATTTAAATGCCTATCAGCCATCCCTCTCATTCTCTCTCTTTCTCTCTTGCTTCCTCTCTCCCTTGCTCAACGTGTCAAATTTAAGTATCTTAATTTACTCATTGAGGTTGTTGCTGTTTCAGTGGCCCAGTAGGTATTGGTGTTGAGAAGCAGTAATACAGCACATATGTGGTGGTTTCAAATCTCTTCCAGAAATTGCATGAGATCTAGTTTAAATTTTGTATTTGAGCAACAAAATTTCTTTCATCAATTTCTTTCTCTTAAGCATGACATACTATTCAGGTACATACAAAAAACAATTTGGTGTGTTAATATTATTGATAAGTAGCATTTCTCCCTTTTTTAAAAGTAAATAACCACCTTATATTTTCATTTATTTTCCACAAATACACAAATTCCTCATAGAAGTATGTGTAATATAATTTTTTTAATCAATCTAATAGTTTTTCTGCATATTCGAATGTATCTGTTAGTGTATTGAAATGCTACTAAACAGCATTAATATTTCTTTAAAATTATTATTGAAAATTTTCTTCATAACTGAATGATAATGCAGTTCTTTTAAATTTTACTTTACATGTATACCCTCCACCATTAATTGATCTTAACAAGTAAAGATATATGAATATTTATGAGAGAACCTGTAATTAATTCCTGCCCTATAGTTACCTAAGTATACAATATAGCTTATTCTTTTTTAGCCATAACTTTAAAAATATTAAAATCTGCACATACACTTTTTATCATAAATCCTTAATCACTTATTGATCTAACTATAATCTTATTTCGTTATTTTTTCCCCCAGCAAATTTATTTCTCTCTATATTCTTAATTTTTCATTTTCTTTCACATCCCTCCTGATTTCTTATCTTTCCTCTTCAATTCAGTCTTTTTACTTAATCTCTTCTCAATATCTTACCTTTATTACATTATGTCTCACAAGCCTTAAACATCTACATAGTCTCTTAAATGGTTGTATAATATCCATCTAAACACATAAACGTCTTTTTTTAAATCTCCAATAAGTTTTTAGAAAGTTTTGATTGGCTAATACTTCACACTATTACTCCATTGGTGTCCCCTCTTACTTTTCTAACAAACTAATGTTTATATTACATAGATACTCAACACATGAATATATAGTCCTAATACATCTTATCTAGAAAGCTTTTTACCACCAACTTGTATTCCTGAGAGAAAAATATGTAAGCATTAGCTTTTTGAAAGACGTGGCCCTGAAGATATCTAGATACTTCGTTATTTTTTCTATCTAAAACTATTAACATGTCCCAATATTCCGAAGCACTGTTTACATAGTGACCTGATTGAAACATGTGTAGACACCTCTTATACATATTGTATTTTATTTTACATAAATGCATGTTCATTTAAATTTTATTTGTATTAAGCTATTTGCTATGTTCATATTGTGATATGAATAAAATAAGTATCCACAATATTTTTCTCCTTTTTCTTATAGCAATATATATATATATATATAATATATATATATATATAAGAAAATAGTAAAGTGTGAAAAAACGACAGAAGGCTTAAATGTTAAAAAATATATATATTTGTGTCAAAATGTCTGGAGAATATTGGAAAAATTTTTTTTCCTTTCCTTAAAATGACATAATTTAAAAAATTTTTAAAGAAATTACCGTTTCGCGTGTAGCTTTTCAAATTCTTGTGACGTTATGTTTATATTGCATGGAATTATCGTTGTTTTTATTTCCAGGAGATTTCTAAATAAGGGGAGGTAGTGAGTGATTTTTTCCGGTGTAGGGGAGATAATCGCTTAAAAATTTTTTTTCCCTTTTCCTTGTTAATTTCTCTGTGTCAGTATGTTCGGATGGTTGAGTCTGGGTTTGTACTTTTCAATGAAGAATGTTTCCTTGTTCAGTCTCATTTGTGTTGATGATCCGAAAGCACATTGGTAAAATGGGAAGATTAAAAATTGTGGCAGTAGTTGCTTTGCGCATTCTCAATGTGCTCACTAAAAGGTATCATTCTATATTTGGGAATGCAATCTGTTGTCGATGCAGTGTGCATCTGCGCACACTGCATCGACAACAGATTGCATTCCCAGAATATAGAATGATACCTTTTAGTGAGCACATTGAGAAATGCGCAAAGCAACTACTGCCACAATCTTTAATCTTCCCATTTTACCAATGTGCTTTCGGATCATCAACACAAATGAGACTGAACAAGGAAACATTCTTCATTGAAAAGTACAAACCCAGACTCAACCATCCGAACATACTGACACAGAGAAATTAACAAGGAAAAGGGAAAAAAAATTTTTAAGCGATTATCTCCCCTACACCGGAAAAAATCACTCACTACCTCCCCTTATTAGAAATCTCCTGGAAATAAAAACAACGATAATTCCATGCAATATAAACATAACGTCACAAGAAATTTGAAAAGCTACACGCGAAACCGGTAATTTCTTTAAAAATTTTTTAATTATGTCATTTTAAGGAAAGGAAAAAAAATTTTTCCAATATTCTCCAGACATTTTGACACAAATATATATATTTTTTAACATTTAAGCCTTCTGTCGTTTTTTCACACTTTACTATTTTCTTATATATTCACCACGTGCTTTACCAAACAAACTTTCTTATCTATATATATATATATATATATATATATATTATATATATATATATATAAGAAAATAGTAAAGTGTGAAAAAACGACAGAAGGCTTAAATGTTAAAAAATATATATATTTGTGTCAAAATGTCTGGAGAATATTGGAAAAATTTTTTTTCCTTTCCTTAAAATGACATAATTTAAAAAATTTTTAAAGAAATTACCGGTTTCGCGTGTAGCTTTTCAAATTTCTTGTGACGTTATGTTTATATTGCATGGAATTATCGTTGTTTTTATTTCCAGGAGATTTCTAAATAAGGGGAGGTAGTGAGTGATTTTTTCCGGTGTAGGGGAGATAATCGCTTAAAAATTTTTTTTCCCTTTTCCTTGTTAATTTCTCTGTGTCAGTATGTTCGGATGGTTGAGTCTGGGTTTGTACTTTTCAATGAAGAATGTTTCCTTGTTCAGTCTCATTGTGTTGATGATCCGAAAGCACATTGGTAAAATGGGAAGATTAAAAATTGTGGCAGTAGTTGCTTTGCGCATTTCTCAATGTGCTCACTAAAAGGTATCATTCTATATTCTGGGAATGCAATCTGTTGTCGATGCAGTGTGCATCTGCGCACACTGCATCGACAACAGATTGCATTCCCAGAATATAGAATGATACCTTTTAGTGAGCACATTGAGAAATGCGCAAAGCAACTACTGCCACAATCTTTAATCTTCCCATTTTACCAATGTGCTTTCGGATCATCAACACAAATGAGACTGAACAAGGAAACATTCTTCATTGAAAAGTACAAACCCAGACTCAACCATCCGAACATACTGACACAGAGAAATTAACAAGGAAAAGGGAAAAAAAATTTTTAAGCGATTATCTCCCCTACACCGGAAAAAATCACTCACTACCTCCCCTTATTTAGAAATCTCCTGGAAATAAAAACAACGATAATTCCATGCAATATAAACATAACGTCACAAGAAATTTGAAAAGCTACACGCGAAACCGGTAATTTCTTTAAAAATTTTTTAAATTATGTCATTTTAAGGAAAGGAAAAAAAATTTTTCCAATATTCTCCAGACATTTTGACACAAATATATATATTTTTTAACATTTAAGCCTTCTGTCGTTTTTTCACACTTTACTATTTTCTTATATATTCACCCACGTGCTTTACCAAACAAACTTTCTTATCTATATATATATATATATATATATATATATATATTACATATACATATATTTATACACACACACACACATATATTTTTTTTTCTCTGGTGAAGGCCAGTTTATGGGGTTACCCTGGGTTTGCTGTCCATAAAGGGTTTAACTTTATGGCATATCATCAAACCCCAAGATTTGTTGGCCAAAGACTTCTTTAAATATGGAAGGGAATTTTTCCCCTCCATATTTTAAAGAAAACTTAGGCCAACAAGTCTTGGAGTTTGATGAGATCCAGAGATGCTCAATATAGAAAACATTTAGAAGTACTCAAATGATTTGAACTTATATTACAAAATTTTTATCGAAGACTGAGTCCACGGGGTTAAGCATGGCTATAAGAGAAATCAAGGTGAGCTGATGTAGAGATAATGATGCAAATAAACAAATAAATTATTGGACTTGACATATAATATATACATATACATGTAAGTATATATATGGATATATAGAGAGAAACAAAAATGAAATTATTCAGAAGATTAAAAAAGGCTGGATTTACAGTAATGTTTATATGCATCCTCTACTGGTTGCATATTCTTGACTTTTTGCACATTCCATCTGCCAACATTACAACTATAACATAGTTCCAAGCCTCCAGAAACAGCTGTCAGTCCTGAAATATCATGCTCTCTCCCCATATTTTTCTGTATCTTTTGTACTTCATGTAAATCTGTTCTATAAATATGTATATACATAAACATGAACATTCCTTTTCTCAATATTTTCAATTTTTGTTTTCTTTTTAAAATTTTTTTTTGACAAAGAAATACTGTCATGTCTACATTGCAACATTTTTTTAAGTAGACACTACCTGTCCTCTTTTAAATTGCATATACATGTTTTATAGTATATGTAAAATCTGAAATAAGAAAGGAAACAAATAATGAAATATTTTATTTTTGTATTTAAACAGCTTGCACAAAACAGTCTTTTACAAACCAATAACTGTAATATAGTTAGCTTTGTCAAGGATCACTTCTGTTTCATAGGTCTCAATCTGATCTTTGAATTGAAGACTTGAATAAAAATATTCTGCACTTGTCCTGCTGTGGCTAAGACATTTCTCCCAATTTTAAAAATAAGTAAGACCCAAGAGAAATAACAATAAATTCATAGAAGTATTTCAATGGATACCAGAAATGAAAACTCGGGGAAAAGTTATCTGAAGAAATTTCTAAATATCAAACTATTTTACAATGTCAAAACAACCAAGCACTAATGATAGTACACAAACTGTGGGAGCTTCTAGCAATCTTTAACCTGCTTTTGACTCTTTTGATACAGGTGATCATTATGGAGGCCATTATTGTAAAACAAGAAGAGAGAGAACAAAAATATGAACCAAGAAACAAACTCAATGATTTTAATTAATATATTGACCTCACAAACTAGCCTATAACAATTGATAATAATTTCCTTCAGAATGTAGGGTTTACAAGGAGCAAAACAGATGTTTCTCAAATATTTATTTTGAGAAAATGATTGAAAATAGACAAATAGTGGCTAGTTTACATAATGAACAAAAGTTGTACGAGGTCTGAGCAATAAGTATCTGGACTGTTACTATAGTAACGAAGCTAAAGCATGGAGAGTGAAGCCGCTTGGCACAGGTTGACCTTGAATTTTGCTGTGCATGTGCACCAAGTTTTATCATTCTAGCTTACGTACACTGTTTACTGCAGTGCTTAGAAGGGAGATGTATAGCATGTGATCATCGCATTGACCATGACAGAGAAAGTTGAGCAGAGAATCTGCATCAAATTTTGCCAAAAGCTTGGTGATACCTGCTCAGAGGCCTATGCAAAGTTTTCAAAAAGTTTTCATTGTTCTCAACACAATCAAGATCTTGTGCAACTGAAACCCAAATGTCTTTTTGGTTAGCTGAAAGCAGGTTTGGCACAAACTTGGCAGACACGCATCTCATACCCAAATCTTCAGTGATAATGGACTGAACTGAACCATAACTAATCTGCACATCCTCTGATAACTCACGGATGGTGATTCGACGATTTCCCCTCACAGCTGCACGCACATCTGTGACGTTTTTCTCAGTCTCCCAGAACATTCGTCAATATTGACATTTCTTTGGCCATCTCAGAAACATCTGAACCGCTTGTACACTTGTATGCAGCTCATACACTCCTCTCCATGCACTTTCTGCAACTTTGCATAGGCCTCTGTGCAGGTATCGCCATGACAACTTTCTCGGTCGTGGTCAATATGATGATCACATGCTACACACCTTCCTTCCAAGCACTGTTGTAAAAACAGTGGAAGTGAGCTAGAATGTTAAAACTTAGTGCACATGACTTGTCTGAGAAAATAATATTCTTCCACTGCTCTAGAGAACAATTCTGTAGGATTTTACTCCACTCTAAATGCTTTGCAATATTTGTTTTTGAAAGTAGTGGTTTTCTGATTGCAGCCTTCCTGTGAAATCTGGTTTTGAGCAGCTCCTGGCAAACAGTTTTTGTGGAAACTGGGTTCTCAAGGTGGTCATTAAGCTCTGCAGTAATTTTGGAAGCTGTACTTTTGTGATCCTTTCTAACGATTCATATGAGTCCAATGGTCCCAGTCTGAAAGTTATGATTTTCTTCTGGAGTTTTGTTTCCATGAGGAGGTTTTTCCCTCTTTCTCAAAGGCTGTCATTACTTTCGAGACAGTACTTCTTGATACACCAAATATTTCTGCTGTTTTCATTATGTTAGCACCTGCCATACAAGCACCAACAATTTGACTTCTTTGAAAGGCTGATAGATCTGTCATTTTAATGAATTTTAATTATCTTTTTCTGATGATATCTGAAAAGAAACAGTGATTTTAGCAAACATATTAAGCAACACTAATAATAAATAAAAAAACATAAAAATAAACAAGCTTTTGACGGTTTCATAGATATTTCAAAATTATGATGCTATGACTATGCTAGGTGTTTCCATTATTTTGTCCAACACCTGTATGTGGTAGCCTACTTTAACGTTGATTCAGCTGTCTATTCATTCATCATGAAATGATCCCTGTTCCTTTTCAGGATTTGTGCTAGCTTTCTTTCAGTTACCAGAATTGAATCTCTTTTTTAACATCTAGTAGCTACCATCTCCAACAAAGTTTGCCCAATTTCCCTGAATATTCCTGTTTGACCATCACTACTGGTGTTTTTGCCTTTATTTGTTGGCTATATGATGATACTGGTATCACTCTGCAGAGTTTTTAGTATCATTTTTTTCTCTTCTGATGTTCAATTTTGGTAGATTTTACTTTCCCATGGCATAACTTATCATTTTGTATCTTAAGTATTTTGAAAGTTACCTCCTTAATTAGGGCAATCACATCTAAGTATAGATCTCATTTGATGGTTGATAGAAATTTGAAACCTTTTTTTTAAATACTTTTCTCAGAGGTACTTGACTGAATAACCAATGTTTTCACAAGTAAATGATGAAGCTTGTATTGCCAAACATTTATATTTCAAATCGCTCTAGTTTTCATATTTGGTATGCTTTGACTCAATCAAATTTTTGTTTGTATGTTTTGTCCTAATATTGCTGGGTTCTATTTCTATCCACATCTAATATTATTTGGTCTAGGAATTATTTTTTCAGTTAGAGAATTCAGTAGTGAGGATGGATTATTTCCCTAACAGTATTCTAGGCATATACAATGCAATGAAAACAAATTGCACCTGTGATTTGAACCAATCATTCAGTTCAAGATACCAAGAACAGATAGCCGAAAAAGGTCAGAGGGTACAATATTATGACTGCAGGATCAAAGTTCTGAATAAATCAGTGTTTTTTTTTGTATAACCTTTTTTATCCATTTTGTCTTTCATCTTGATCATTGCTTATTAACTTATGCTTTTTCTTGGAGAAACCCACCTAAGCAGTATTTATTCAATTTTATATACAAAATTTAGTCATGCATGCTGTTTGCCAGATCTATAATCAAAAATATTCAAATCATAATTAAACCCATTATTTTTGTTTTCAGATGCAGTGTATCTAGGATTACATTATTATAAGTGTTCATTTTTTGAGATGGTCAAGTGTGATTTGAGGGTGATTTGATTGCTCTATCTAGTAGGCCAAGTGGGTCAATTAGAGATCATTTCACTACCTTATGGTATTAATGTATGTTATCCAAAATTAGAGTATTATTCAGGAAATTCATTTACTTCCAGATTCCACTACTGTCAAAAAAAACTCGTAAGTTCAAGGAGCGACAGAATTATTTCCTTCACACTCTTGTGGTATAGTGAAGTTTCATGCAATATAACAGTTTATGAGGGTAAGTATGCCATATATTATACAGCAATGTATGTTCTACATATACATTAGTGTTTCAGGCAGTCAAATCAGTGAAGTGTTGAACAAACAATCAAAAGTGTGATGGCTCATACTTCCTCACTGGTATTGTGCTCTATCCATCATCAGTATGCTTAATTCTTTCTTGCCCTGGACATTTAGCTGCACATAAGTCTTATGTATAAACAGTTTAAAACTAAAGGATCAAGAACACAATAAATTTTAAGCTTTTTCATTAGAAAAAAAAAAGCAAAGACCAACCACATCAGTACTTCTTTTCAGATCAAAATTTTCATTTGTCTCAGTCATATTTGTGTTTATAATGGAATGTGAAGCAGTCCAAATAAAAGTCATCTTACACAAATATGTACAGCCTACTACATTTGTTGCTATAATCATTATCAAAAGCTTAGGCAATCAAATTTAAGTATCATCCTCAGATACACAGCCTGCCACCTTCACTGGGATTAGGATCATATGATCCAAGAGATAAAAGCCACAAGACTGAGCTTTAATCTACATCTAATTGCAATATCTTTGAATAAGATACAGGGGCTATTTTTCATAAAGACTGAATCAAATGAAGCATACAACTATTACTTCTTTTATGAATTACATACACGTACATTCATACATATATACATACATACATATATACATAAATACATACATACATACATACATACACATATATGTATATTATATATATTACATCTAATATAGGATAAAATTTTTTGAAAAAAATTCTATCAATGGCCAGCATATTAAAAAATACCTTTAAAGGTTAAATTTATAAACAACTTATAAACAAGGGCAAAAGAAACAAAATTTCTAATACCAAATATGCCTAAAATAGACACATCGTCAATAACCATATAATTCATCACTATAAGTACGCGTCTCGAAGAAAGCCGACAGAAATTACTAAAAAATTCTGTTATTATCGTATCGGATCCGATTTCAGAGTTAATTCATAAGAACCTTCTCTTCGTCAGCGATAAATGCGGCAAAGAAGTAAATGAAATACTTACTTATACTCATGGAAGAAGCAAACACTAAGTCATGAGCACAATTAAGTACCCCAAATATATCCAAAATAGAAATTCTCCAGAACACCTCGAGACATGTGCAATCGGGCTGAAAACTCTCATAGAGTGAGAGAGTCCAGAAGTGAACACTATTAAATTTACATCTAATATAGGATAAAATTTTTCGAAAAAAATTTTATCAACGGCCAGCATATTAAAAAAATACCTTTAAAGGTTAAATTTATAAACAAGGGCAAAAGAAAAAAATTTCTAATGCCAAATATATATATATATATATATATATATATATATATATATATATACATATACACATGTAGATAAATATAGGGATATACAACTGCTGAAAATATTCAGAAGATAAACACTTATGTACAAACATATAGATATCTATGTATATTGACCAATAAATTGACACTGAGTAAATCTTCACCTTCTGATGAAGTAAGCTGGTTTACAGTATGGTTTGTAGTATGAAATGTTTCTTAACATCTGATTGCAACCAAATCCTCTACCAGTGCGTCTGATGAGTTAAAATGTTTCTATGAGTTAGTGTTGTCAATGTCATTTGTGTAACCACATTCATCAAACTACAACACCTAAGTAACACATTGATTGGTTAAAATAGTGTTCATTAACTTCAGCATGCCGGAGCCAATTGAAAGGTATTTTAAAGGAAAAATTCAGTTGTTTCACAACAGTTTTCAAAAGTGAAGCACATAGCTGTTTGTTAATGCTGAAACTACATAAGCATTTACCTGAAGATTGTTATATAACATGAAAGTACTCGCAATGTTATAATATCTAATGTTGTAAAATTGTAAAAATCCAAAAATGAAATGTGAAAATCAAATTATGTTGGAATTTATTTGACTAATATAATAATATATAATGTCCCTAATATTTGATAGAATCTACAGACAGAATTTAATTTTTTTTATGAATGCCTGTTTTCAAACTGATTACTGTTGCTAAGCAATGAAAACACAATGTGCACATTCTTGTTCAATGGCTACCTCAAACGTTGCCAGTTTTGCATGTGTGTGTCTGCAAGTGTATTCATTCACTGACTGTAAGCAATTGGCTTATCCATACAGTGTTGTTTGTTTCCACTTCTCCACATAGGTATATCTAAACTATTTGTTGTTTGTCAGGCTTTTTGTTGGAGATTACTACTTCACTTGGAAACAAGTGAAAGGTGGTAACAGGATGGGCATTTGATCAAAGAAAACTCTGCTCCAACATACACTCATCTGTCCCATGCAAGCATAGAAAAGCGGAAGTGATGACAAAAATGATGACAATGACAGTTACAATGACATTGATTGCTATTTCTTGGACACCATCTACAAGTGTTTCCATTGATCCCAGTACTTACTTTTAAGTCTGATACTTATTTTAGCTATGTCTTTTCATAATATTGCTAGGTTATAGGAAAGATAACTATAGAAATAGATGCATGGAAACTGACACATATACACATGTATATTTTATATATTTATGCATGCACATATGCCCATAAACTCATATGTACAAAGACTGAAATACAATCTTTTTGTTGTTTTCTTTTTAAAAGGATCTAACAACAAAGGTGAAAATTATGGAAATGCTTGTCAGAATAAAATTGGTACCTACCACTCCAGAAATGATAGCCTTTTTATTGAGTTCTCTTTAGAAAAGGAAACTGATGAAGTAGGATTTATGGCCAGCATCCAAAGTGAAGAACCAGGTAAATAGAGAATTTTTTTTCTGAGATTTTGTTATTTTTGAAAATTCTTTCCTAAGTGTCACCTTTGTGAAGAAATTGGTCATTGTTCCAAGATCACCTGAGAAATTTCTGATATTTTTGAACATGAGACCTAAATAACCACTAGAGAAATTCATGGACAATCCATGGACACTAGGAAAAAAACATCAAGACAGGTCTGGAGTCTATTGAGCAACTTCCTTGATACCAAAATCAGACGCTATCTTCACTCAGACACTTTAAAATAAGAAAGAATAGCCATAGAAGGCACTTTCAAACAACAAGAAATACCAACAACTTGAATCTGTTCCATTTGCTATGGTTTCACTATTCCTTAAGGATTTATTAACCTCAGTTTCATTCCTAATCAAGTTGCAGAAAAAATTGGGGATATCTCTGAGATCTGGAAGACAGAAATATAATCTCTAAACCTGTCAACTAGGTAGTTTGATACAATTTTGGACCTTGTCTTTCTAAAGTTTAAATCATTTTTTTTTCTTTATTTATCTTCTCCCTGATTTTCCTCCAAATTTCCTCCAATATTTGATCTGTAATTTATTTCCAACAAATCTGAGAAAAGGTCATATGCAATAATTTACATTTGTATTTCCATTTTGTGAATTGCCCAATAAAAGGCTCTTCCTAAATTAAAAATAATAATGAAAGACATTTTTTACATACATAGGTACAGAGTACAGTAAAAATATTACACACACACAAACAGAAACTGATTCACTCACAAACATAGAAACTGACTGTGTTTATTGTAATCTGTAAACGTTTGATAGCAACAAATACCTAGCATTGCTTAGATAAATCAGTCCCTGTGTCATCTTACAAAAGTTAGAGAAGCAATCCACCTTAAACAATTTTATTCAGTATAATCAATATAGCTGAAAGGAAACAATTTCTATATGTCACTGTCACTTGATCTTCAAGAAATAGCAGCCAATTCTTCCTTGAATCACAACCTACTGTTTTAAAGATGTAAAATAATACTGAATGATATAGTTTTAAATATGTTATACCTGAAAAGAAAAATCACAGAACAGTTATAGCTGGAATACTTTTTATAGGGCTGAGTTGAGATTAAATCAAAACAAAGTAACAACAATCATTCCTTCAACATGAGTTGTTCCTTTTTTTTTTTTTAATTGTTGAAAGATTTGTGTAATGAGTGAGTGTTATAGTTAGATGAAAAAAATAATCAAACTTAGATTATAATGCTTACTTACAAACAATATTCTTAGTTTACCCAATTTAAGATGGGAAAATGTGTAGGACACTCTTGAATTATCTACTTACAATCATGAGAAAAATAGGACATCTAAAGGTGAGACAGCAAGAACACAGCTTCCAGGAAACTATAGTAATAGAACTAATGAAAAAGTATTTTACAATTACAGGAATTGTTAGAATGAATGTTTTCCAAATTTGTTTGAAATGCTTGTGATTTCCAGTGAATGAATCAGTACATGGTTTTGCCATGTGAATCAATTCAGGAAGAACAACCCTCCAGAGAGTTTACAAGTGCATATAAAAATTTCCTGGTCTTCTTGCTTAATGTTGTCCAAGATACAATATATATCTGGAAAAAAAGAAGAGATGGCCAGCCTTGATCAGGGCAAACTTAGTTCTAAACAACAATGTGCTGCAAAAATGATTAATGATTTTAAATGTACAAATTCTGTTGTGTCTGTACACATCTTACACATTTATTTATTGCTATTGTATTTCATGTCTGATGTCAAGATATATTCAGGCACGCACACGCAAGCACGCACACTCACACACGCACACTCACACACACACACACACACACACACACACACACACACACACACACAACACACACACACACACACACACACACACACACGACTGCTTATTCTGTTTATGAATTCATCATTCTTTCATTTCAGAATGTAATGAATCGTACAACAAGTTTATAAGTGGAGGAGAAAGTGGATATATACAACCGCCATATAGCAACATTACATTGATAACGTAAGTTACTGCCAATTTCATTTTTTATGTATTTTAAAATTAATATAATATGCAATCCATCCTTCTACAGCCTGTTATACATGACATATACCATATTCCACTATATTTACAATAATAACACTGATAACAGTAATACATTATTCTTTGCCACAGTATTATTTCATATTTGTCCCTATACAGTTTGTTTATTGCCACTAGTGTTTGATATTGGATTATCTTCTTTGTTGTATTTATCAAGAGCTATTTCCTTGGGCTTAAGCTGTCACTTGTTAGAGAGTGATAGAGAACATATGGGATGTGGAAATATGTGATATGAGAAATTGTATTTTATGAGAGAAGTTATAAAATAGAATGAGTTAGCAAGCCTTTCAAAGTGGTTGTGGCTGTCATTGGATCCTGGTATGATGAGAAATATTTCTGGCACAACTTGCTGTAGTGCATCTGGATTCAATGGTTAATTTTGCAAAACAACCTATAATTTTGTCTAAGGCTGAATGGTACACAGAATGGAAATGACGCTCAGAAATACGGTTGATGTATACAAATTGACCAAAACATCATTGCTTCTAAATAAACATCAATGTGACCCTGTAACGACTGATATTAATAAAGATTCTGAACTAAAACTGATAACTTTGATGAAATTTCTCTTCAGGAGGATAAAAAAAAAAGAACTTGTATGACATTTAAAGAATTTTATTCTAATAAAAGATCTTCAGACACAAGTTAGAATCATTTCCTCATTCTGTATTTTATCAAAAACTATCCAAAAATTAACAATTCCAAATTGGAAGAAAATTAAGTACTAGCACATACCATGCATTCTCATGAAACTTATGAAAGAGACTTCAAGAAGTTTTGAAGATATGTAAATAAGCATAGCCTAATGGTTAGGTTGTTGCATTCACAATCGTGAGATCATGGTTTCAATTCCTAGACTGGCTGTGCATTGCGTTTTTGAGCAAAATATTTCATTTCATGTTGCTCCAGCCTACTCAGCTGTAAATGAGTAATCTTATGGCAGATTGACATACAAGGATGAGATGGTGACTCAGTGACTCAGGAAAATCACCCAAAGGTTTCATGAGCCATGTTGTGTATTCACAACCCATACTGTGAATCCTGGCTGGGTAGGATTGGTTGTTCAACAACATCAAAGGGTGAGGATGATGATGTATTTTTGCCAGCTGTAAAATATAAACCAGAGGTTTTAAACTGTAATTGCCCTTGGTTTGATAGAGAAAGAGGGTGCAAGCAATTTTACAGAGAGAGGTATAGTTAATCTTATTAAGGTAATAAATCAAATCTCTCAGACAGTTATAGTAAGATAATGTGATGTTTTAAATATAAGTCCATTTAAGTATTTTGCCAGAAATAATCTGATTGGATATATATAACTTTATTCTATGTTGAAACACCCTATGAAGATATTCTGATTGATGATTCTAATAGATAGAAAGATTTTGATTGCTTGGTATGGCTTGTATTTGTACAATTGCTAGAGAACTCTGGTTAGAAGTGTTTCTTCATACATAAAGTGATAGGGATAAAGACTTGAATAAAATTAGCATTACAAAAGTTACTACAGTTTTATATTTAAGAGATGAGGAATTATGTACATTATTTACATTTGACGGATATTTGTCCTCATCTTATTTGTTGTTAACACAGCGTTTCGGCTGATATACCCTCCAGCCTTCTTCAGGTGTCTTGAGGAAATTTCGAACCTGGGTTCTCATTCCTAAGGTATTTTCGATGTTATCATTATTATTATTATTATCATCATTATTGTTGTTGTTGTTGTTGTCGTCGTCGTCGTTGTTGTTGTTGTTGTTATTGTTATTGTTCAGGTCACTAACCCCAAGATTCTGAGTTCAAATCCAAGCAGTGACCTGAACAGTAACAATAACAATAATAATAATAATAATAATGATGATGATGATGATGATGATAATAATTATAATAATAATAATAATAATAATAATAATAATAATAATAATGATAACATCGAAAATACCTTAGGAATGAGAACCCAGGTTCGAAATTTCCTCAAGATACCTAAAGAAGGCTGGAGGGTATATCAGCCGAAACGCTGTGTTAACAAGAAACAAGATGAGGACAAATATTCGTCAAATGTAAATAATGTACAAAAGTTACTGTTTTGTTAATGGAGAAGTAATGAAGTTCAGTAAGGTGATCAAGTTTCTACTTACTATAAGAGGTATCAGAATTTATATTGAAACAGACATTTTAGAAGCTGATAATCCCTTCTTTAAAGTTATTGATCTATGTGAAACTGGTGGAATGGTTTGAGGCCAAACCTCCTTAGTTTTTCCAATCCTGGCCTGCTGTTTTCAGCTTTTACCATGGCTAGAGTTTAAAACAGCACTCTCCTGATGTCAGCTATTGATACATACACAAGAAATTCAAATATTTTCTTTTCAAATCATACTTGCACACAAGTAAATACTTATCAGTTGGTTAGAAATATTAATTCTTTTTTCGTTTGCAAATGATTTTCTTCAACAGACTAAAGTTAATTTGCTTATAATTTCTCTCCTTAATGCAGTCCACTAAAATGCCAATGGACCCTAACAACTAACAGCAGTCATGTTTTTCAAATTAATTTGGTTAAGTTTGAAGAGTTGAGTTATCTTGACATCTATGATGGTGAGTTCTATCCAGTATATGTATAATTTCTGTCTTTCATAATGAAACTTATTTGATGCCATTGTTTGACTTCTCTGTCTCAAGTTGACATCAGTGCAACTTTTATATGATGTTAACATTGTAAGATAATTGTGTCTGATGCCGCTGAATCATTTTTTGTGGGGGAGGGGATTTTTAATACCAGTATCATATACGATGACTTGATATTTGTGCTTAGGTTTATATTGTCTAATACAGTGGTTTTCAACCAGGGTTCCGCGGAACCTTAGGGTTCCGCCAGTACAGTCCAGGGGTTCCGCAAGAAGTTACAAAACTGCTAAAATCGGCAGTAATTTTTAATTCTCCTGTGCAGATATGTGTGCATAAGACTATTAAATTATTGCACAGGGACTCCTCGAGCCAGTGGAATGTTTTCTTGGGGTTCCGCTCCAGCAAAAAGTTTGAAAAGTACTGGTCTAATAACTATTTGCAATGTTACCACAGTATGATGATAACGTATTTTCATATAAATATTCTGTTATTGTCTGAGGTGATTTTGTTTCATATCTGACATACCCAATTTGACATTTGGGTTTGAAGTTAACATTGAGGTACAGCTGTCTAATGTTGATATTATTGGTGAGTTATGTTTGACATCTGTGTCTAATGTCAAACAAAACTCTTTAACATCTCTCTATTATCCTTGTATGATGTTATATTGTTTGATATCCATATTTAATTTTAATATCTGCATCTGATGTTGATATCCATTATCCTCTACATCAGACTTAAAGATCTGTTTCTATAAAGATCACCATTATAACATATACTAACATAGGTGCACACCCATACACACGCACACACACTGCCATACATTATACACACACAAACTATTTACCACAGTAGGCAGACTCATATCCATATACACATGTATGCATGCACTACTCATATCTCCTATACACACATACACACTCATAACATGAGTACACCCCTCTATACCACCCTGATATTCACACACAGTGTACACACACATACATATACACAAACGTACGTGCATATACTCACACACAAGAAGCACATGTACCCTTTTAGCGAGTTTTTAGCCCACTAATTTGATATAATATTCAGTCATCCTTCGATAGCTGTAGGAATATATCCAGTGAGGAACAACAACTTGTATAAGTTTTCGAAGACTTCATGTTCATGGGGTATTTATTCCAATCCAGGATGAGAACATTTTTACACAGCTTGTGTATTAACATTCAACAGAACAGAATGGAAGTTGAATAAGAAGAGGTTTTTGTCTTACACAATAAAATATACTTCAATACATGAATTCACATAAAGAATCTTGCAAACCAAATACAAAAACAAAAGATATATATATATACTAGCAAACACTCCCATCCTTTGGATGGTTTAAGTTGCTTTGGTGGTATTTTTTAAACCAAATAATTGAACTACCAAGAAGGTTTAGGAGTAGCACGGCAATCTATGTTTCCAATTAACCTAGGAAAATCAAATTGAAGGTTGGTTATTGTGGAGGTCATTGCACTTTAATGATCATAGAACATATAAGTTTGCAAGCAATGCAAAGTAGAGCTACTGAAGTGTTTTGGGAGTAGATTATGGATAATGGCTACAAAATATAGTTGTTTTACATGAAAGGAAAATTTCTTATCAGAGACAGCCACATAAATGGTGTAATGAAATTCAAGGAAGACGTTGAAACTTCTCCTCTGTGACTTTGCTTTTTTTCAACAGCAAAGGGAGCTTTTTTTTTTTTTTCAGAGAGATATGCTAACAAAAGTCCCTTTATTCTGTCTTCCCACATAGCCCACACATAAACTAACAGTGAATGCTGCATAAAGTTAAATTGGTATGGAGCTTTCTGGAAGATACATATAGCTTTTGCGAGTGGAAGCAAAACTCTTATTTAAAGGTTGATTCTTTGGGATGAGTCATATGTCATTGTTTAAAAAAAGGTTAGAACAACAATGCTAAAACATGTTTGAAACAATGGACAACAGTCGAAATATCATAATGGATGGGTAAATAAGCATTCTTAAAGTGAAACAGCGCATTGGTAGGTAAACAAAGGTACCAACAAATAGAAGAGAGGGAAGGGAACATCACAATTCAAGTAACTAAGAATAGGTAAAGGTAAGCTTGCCAAAGTCTAATGTAGTTTAGATATGGAGAGTAAGATTGTTTGGTATTGGATATTCATCGCATACAGTGTTCCTAGTCTAACCACCTGTAGCAGGTGGACAGTCGAAATAAATAAATAGACAAAATCCTTTCACTGTTATAAAAGGATTAAAAATGTATGGAAGACCCTACATACAAAATGTTTAGTGCATGACCATCCTTGGAACATAAGTAATGTGTGTGTAAAATTTGGTGAAAATCAGTTGAGAATTGTGGGAATCTATGCATTCAGTGTTCCTAGTGAGTTTAATCACCGTCACTGGTGGACAGTGGAAATAAATAGACAAAATCCTTTCACTTTTATAAAAAGATTAAAAACGTATGGAAGACCCTACAGATTATAAAACAGCTTATTAATGCAAATGAATCGGAATCATCTATTGTTGGTTTCCCATCGCTCTAGAGACCTCTATATCGACTTTTTGTAAAATCTAAGTGGCCTTATCTTCGGATCTGGGATATGAAGCAGCTGTGTATAAAATTTTTAAGAAATCAGATGAAAGATGTAGAAGTTATTGAGGTACATTAAATTTTTGTACACACACACACACACAAAAACTTCAATTTCATAGATAATAGGTATATATACACACATACACACACATACACACACATACACACACACACACACCACACACACACACACACACATACATCATCGTCGTCATCGCGATTTAACATCTGTTGTCCATGCTGGCACAGGCTGGACGGTTTGATTAGGCTGGCATGCTGGAAGGTTGCGCCAGGCTACAGTCTGATTTGGTATGGTTTTCTACATACATAGGATGAACCTACACCTCTGTGTTTTCCTGACCAGTGTGCTTACATTTACACTAACATACCTGTCTTACATGTACGGAAAACCCACATTTTCTTTCATGGGCTTATATGTCCCAATATTAGATTATTTTCTTTAGTCAACAGACAGTGATTGCTTATAAGCTTTAAGCTTATAATATATTATTATTATTATTTACAGAATTCTAAAATTCGGCACCACTTTTCAAATCTAGTGAAATATATTTTATATTCTTTTTCAGGAAACACTCTTATTGAGCATCTGGATCATGAAATCCAACAATATACAACAAAGTCTTCCATGCTAGATTTATTCTACAACAAGCCAAATACATTCAGTTCTGGTTTCGTTATCGCTTACAAAACTGTTCCTAAAGGTAACTTGTTTTCATTCTGACAATTCTACTCTAAACATATTTAATCATTTTTGTTAGTAATTTTTGTTATTTAGAGTAAGAAATAGATCATTCAGGATGATTTTGTGTCTTCAAAAATTGGGGTGGTTGATGTGATTGATAGTCATCTTGAACTCCTGGAGGTTGACAATATCAAAACATGTACAAGGACTGTGGGGCAAAGTTCTATAAAGAAAATATTTTATGCAAGTTTTGTGGTGGGTGAGGATGAGAGAGTAAGGATGAAGTGGGAAAGAATAGCAGGGACAACTATTGAGTAGATATGGCAGGAAAAGTTGTTACAGTTGCAGTAAGAGAGACTCCCTTTACTTTCCAACCATGAGTTTTTGCAATCACCTAGATGGCCATTTATAGGATTTAGTATAGAATCATTCCAGGTATATGACTTATTCTCCACAATGTTGAATAAAGTTAATAACTGGTTATAATTGAAGGCTTTCCTGTAACATGCAAGTTGGAATTCTGACAAAGTTATAAACATGTGGTCACCATGAAAAATCATTAGAAATTGCATGGTTTAGTAACTATAATGAAGATATATATTTCATATAAATTGGTAAGATTTACTATTTATTGTGACTATCTGATAGTGGTGAAGTTGAAATATAGTGCAGAGCTCACAGTGGAGAAATGAATTAGAGGTGTGGCAGCTCAGTGAAACAATAAAACACATGAAGTGGATTGAATTTCAGGGATTATTACCAGCTATATCAATACCTTATGTGAAGGCACATAGCTCAGTAGTTAGAGTATTGGGCTCACAATCATGAGGTAGTGAGTTCAATTCCCAGACTGGACTATGTGTTGTGTTCTTGAACAAGACACTTTATTTCACGTTGCTCCAGTTCACTCAGCACAACTGACATTTTCTATCACAAAATGAAGGTCTACAGGCAATCTTAGTTCTCTTGTTGAGGTAGTAGATATCTCCTCCTGGATAACATAGCCTTTTATGTGAAATGTGATGTATCTATCACAGGTCCAGAAGAGGCTGATATTCTCCAGTTTGTTTAATTGTCAGTTGGTGAAGTGAGTATTTCTCCTCCAACTTTTGGCTCAAGTAGGTCAGTCCAGCTTCTCTTGATTTGCATGCAACATTTGTAATTTCAGAACACTACTCAGGAGCTTATCTAATCTCATATGTTATTTTTTTCCCTGTTAATAACAATATGCAATGTACTCACTTCTCTCTCTACAAATTCAGTAGGCATGGTCTGAGTGATACAATATGGCATTCAAGGATATTCTGGAATGACTACAGGCCTTTGCCTCCATCCCTTCCTTTAACATAGTTAAATACCTCATGCTAGTTTCATCAGCCAATACTCATCCTTGCTGGCTTAGGGCATATTGGAAGAAGGTATTAATTTTGGAGTTTTCCTTCCTCTAGATTGACTGCTTTGACCAGAACTAAGGGGCTCAATCTACCCTTACAAAGATCTATTTCACCCATAGATGGAACTCTGACAGGTACTACCATTCCAGGTTAGAATAGTTCTGGGAGTAATGGTAATTAAGGGATGACTTCATACATCCCCACAACTTCAGAACTCTCACACTGGAACCTCGCCACCAAATGCAGTTTTTTAATGCCATACCCAGGACACCAGGAAGAGCATATGGCCATAGAAAACTCTGTTCCATCAGATTGACCTATGTAAGCATGAAAAGGGGACATGAAAATGATGACAGTAATGGCAGCAGCGACAGTGACATTGGCAACAACGATTAAGATGACACCCTTAAGGTACATACAAAATATGTCAGAGCAACAAAGGACCCCTTTAAAGCCAGACCAAATAATTATAGGTTGAGCAATGTTAGCTACAACTACTGTTATGACCACTACATTGCTGTTACTACTATTAATACTTATTTCTTTATTACCCACAAGGGGCTAAACACAGAGGGGACAAACAAGGACAGACATAAGTATTTAGTCGATTATATCGACCCCAGTGCGTAACTGGTACTTAATTTATCGACCCCGAAAGGATGAAAGGCCAAGTCGACCTCGGCATAATTTGAACTCAGAACGTAACGGCAGACGAAATACAGCTACGCATTTCACCCGGCCTGCTAACGTTTCTGCCAGCTCGCCACCTTATACTACTATTAGTACTGCGATAGGACTTCTCCCACCATTATGACCAACTCCTTAATATCAATAGTACCTATAAGGAACACTAGACCACTACTACTGTTTGCTATGCTACTACTACTATAAGCTAACAGCTGTCAGATGGAGACATCAATTACTAACATGTCAATTTGTAAGAAAAATGCAAACTTTCAATAATGCTAGAAGGGATGATTAATTTAATTTAATTCATTTTATCCTTTCTTTTTTTTTATTATATGATTATATTGTCTTAATGATTGAAACCATTAGTAACTTTTGTAAATATTTTTCCCATTATCTCTTTCTGTTTGTAATATACAAGGTATACCCAAAAACTGAATACATGTTTTAATAGCTCACTTAATTTTCATTCATTTTTAGAAATAAGGGGTGTGAGACAAAGCTTTGAACAAAGGAAATTTATCCTAAAGTGATAAGAAAAATTTGAAATAGTCCAACTGCAAAGACAGTTTGCAAGGGAGTTTCAGGCAGATCCACCTACATGACTTATCATCACTTGAATTTGAGATAAGTTTGAAGCAAATGTAAATGTACAGAATGCCATCAAGAAACATTCTGGAAAATCAGTCATTGAGAAGCCCCACAAAGCGAAAAAAGGTACTAGGAATGAATTGCCAACATTCAAGAAAATCTGTACTGCAAGCAAGTCATGAGACAGGAATTTCAAAATCAAGCATCCATATTTCAAAATTCTGTCATTAGAAAAGTTCCTTTCCAAGAATAATTCATGCTCTTAGATGAAGATGGTCCAACCAAAGAAAGATATTTTGTGAGTGGTACTTAGCAAGATGCATAGAAGATACACACTTTCCAACAAAGGTCGTTTGGGGTGATGAGGCCACATATAAATTAAGTAGCTCAATTAATTTCCAGTTGTAATACTCGAAACCTGAGAATCTAATATTATAGAGAACATCTGTTAACTTACCAGGACATAGTGTATGCTGCAGTTTATTATCAAAAAGATCAATTGGACCGTTCTGTTTTAAAGATAGTGTGACTGGACCTACTTACTTAAACTTGGAGATTTCAGCTGTGAAACAATGTAGCAATAATATGTATTTGTCTCATCCATGTTAACATAGAAAAATGGAGATAATGAGGAACAAAGGTCTACATACATGCCTGTGTGTGTGTATGCATGTTATAAATCTATAAATTATATCGCCATGATAGATTGTTAGCCACTACACACATTTTTTTCTCTCCTTGTTTTTTCTGTATCCCTTTCTGTAGAAGAGCGTAGGCTCGAAACGTAAAAGACTTTTTCTATTCCTGAGCATTATACTAATACATCTGTTTGTTTTCTACACCACCTGTCTTCATCTTTTGTTTTTTCGTAAACTCTCCCTATATAAATTATATATACATATAATGAATTTCTTTAACTAAAGACTGCCAAGATATAATTATTATATTGCTACAAGATTGATATTCTCAATTTATTTCTAGCAAAAGCAAGCTGTCTAGAAAATAAAGTGTACAAACATCCTGGAATTAAGGATCAGTTTATGATATCAACAACAGTTAGTGGAACTGATCATAAGTAAGTAAACAATTTATACATCAGTCATTTTTCATTTCATTTTAATATTTTGTTTAATGATTTACATCCATCTCTTCATGTTAGAATAGATAGAATTGTTTCTGAAAGCAAGGGAAAGGAAAATACATTGCTTGCAAATAATTCAGAGCATAAGATTAATATCAAGCTATCTAACTGGAGAATTTCGAGCTTTCTGATTAGAAAATATCAACCCATCTGACTGGAAAATAACAAACTGTCTGATTTGAAAATGTTAAATCAGTTAACTCTACAAAATTTTCATTAACTAAATAAATATTGATTTCTTTTCATTAATCATATGAAAGAACATTGTAAAATGTGAATTATTGTCAACTAAATCAACCCAAGTATATTAATAGTGTTTGCTTAGCTCTGGAAATAAAAATCAGTGAATTTCTGTAGAATTTGTTATAAAAATATGATATAACTGAATATCTTTAATATTTCAGATTGTCAGATTATTGCTATTTCACTCTTCAGGCAGATGAATCTACCTACATTGAATTAGATTTACAGCAACTTGATATTAACAGCTCATGTCTACCAACTTATCTTGACATGACAATAAATAATCGTGAGTTGCTTTTATATACTTTTATTCTTTTAGTGACTTTGGTGATTAGAATGTAATCATGCCACAACACTACCTTCAATGGCTTTTGTTGATCATATCAACTCAGAGCTTTTGTACTCTGGTATATAATTTATTATCTATTTTACTCAAACTTCTAAGTTTCAGAGTAGAAAGAAATACGACTTAAATATTACTGTAGTGATCCTATACAACGGCGCGCGCTCGCGCACCGTCCATTTGTATTTCGCGCGTGCGGGGTTGGTGCTTTCACCACCGGAAGTAGGACCATTTTGCCTACGTGGCAGTTAGCCGAGGCAAGGGGATCGTAGGACGTTGACCACCAGCAGCGACTTGAGACATGGCTATCGAAGGTACAACACGTATATTCTCTCTGTCCGAATTTGATTCTAGCAGCAGTCAGCCTTTTCATAGAAGAAGACGCATATTATCTTCGTCTCTCCCTGACATTTGTTGCCGACATCATCATCTCCCTATTCCGGACGCCATCTTGGCAGTGTTGTTTTGCATTTGAACACTTTCTTATTTTACAGCGATAAAGTTCAGCTCTGACACATCTATACCAAAGGGATACCAGATACACCAATTATCTGTTACCACATAAGAGAATAAAGTAGATATATATTATTTACGTCTGCGTCTTGTTGTTTCTGACTGGTAGAGATCTGGATTTAAAAGCAACGGATAGTGATTGCTTCTCGCACCCCCAAAAGGTCCAGAGAAGATATTCACTGATCGTTACATTACCATCAGATTTTAGAACAGTGTAAACATAAACACATAAGAATACACACATACACGCATGCACACACACACACACACCACACAAACACACACATACACACACACACAAACACACATACACACACACACACACGACAGGCTTCTTTCAGTTTCTGTCTACCAAATCCACTCACAAAGCATTGGTCAACCCAGGGCAATAGTTGAAGGGCCCAAGGTTCACACTGTGGAATTAAACCCAAAATACATATAGTTGTATAGCATATTTTTTAACAATAGATTTTAACCATGAAATTTATATTATTTACAATATCATAACCAATGCTATTATTATCAACATCATCATTATTATTATCATCATTTCTTCCTTTCTCCCATTTTGATAAGTGTTCAAACCATTACTGCCATGAAAAGACAAATATCATGGTCTATCAAGGAGTTGTGACTATGATGAAAGCATTCACATCCCCACTCAAATATGAAGATCCCATCA
This sequence comes from Octopus sinensis, assembly GCF_006345805.1. NCBI lineage: Eukaryota > Metazoa > Mollusca > Cephalopoda > Octopoda > Octopodidae > Octopus > Octopus sinensis. Next base: position 25,664,053 of record NC_043006.1, on the reverse strand, counting down.
TACATTAAAAACCTGGAAACAATGAAAGCTGAGTAAAACTAAAATGTCTGAGCCAACATTGTAAGAAAACAAACTGCTTTAAAGCTTGCATTGAAAAAAACATTTACATATTCCTTCTTATATGTGGTTATGAAACTAATCCAAAATCATGGAGCTTTTCTTCTATTGAAAAAATTCTGAACAGTAGTGATCCTTACTGAAAATAATATTAAGATGCACCAAATATAAACTGCTGTAGCTGGATATAGTTTAAATTACTTGTAAACAAAATAATCATCATAATTGTTTTGTCTAATCTTTTCTTTCAATGCTGATACATTATAGGAAGACTGTGTTATGTCATTTTTCTGTGTTTTGTATCCATACCCCAATAGATATACATCTTATCTAATGGGAGAAATATCCTTCACCCATTTAACAACACAGAAATTGACACAAACTCTGGTGCAACTCCCACAAGCTTTATGGTATAGAGAAGGAAATATAACAAAGATTTTCAATTTTAAATTAATTTTTCACTTTTAATTTTCAAGTATAATTTTCCTTTGAAAGTACTGCCTGGAAAAGTGATTTTGATATGGAAAATCTGAAAGTATTATTACACCAAGCTAAACTTAATCATTAAGTGGACCCTGACTTGGGTTAATATCCCCTCAGTTCTGGAGCTGGCAGGATTATCCAGAAGTGATGAGAAGAGACCAGATGGTCTTACCCTTTGTACCTGGGCAAAAGATAGGTGCATCATCTGGGATTCCACAGTCTGTGACTCCTTTGCTCCCTCCCACATCCTGGATGCTGTGGTAAATGGGAGGGTCACTGCTTTCATAGCCAAACGGACCAAAATCCTTAAGTATTGGGACCTGTCAGTGAACCATTTCTCCCAGCCTGTGGTGTTTGAGATGTTTGGAGGGGCATGGCCACTAACAGAAAAGTTATTGTTATCATTTGTGGCTCACCTTACTGAGGTGTCAGGTGATGCCTGTGAGAGTACTTGGCTGTTCCAGCATCTTAGCCTCATCATCGCCCATAGTAATGCTGCAAGTATGTTAGCTTGCTTCAGTAGGTTCTGTTGAACTTTGTGGTGCATGACCAACTGAGGTACAAGCTGTTCAATTGAATTGAATTCCCTTTTTTTCTTTCCTTGTTCCTATTTTTCCATTTTTTCTCTTAGTTTTGGATTTATATTTTTAATGTGGTTTTGTATCATATATATATATATATATATATATATCATATACATACATGTTATATTCTTTTGTAGAATCTTTCCCATCTAAAATTGGTTATCTTAATCACCAAGCCTCAATCCGAGCAAAAAGCTTTAACATTCAATACCTCAAGATAACTCGCTGTAAATTTCTTATAACTTTTTCTATTAAAACTGCTGCAAGTAAGTTGCCTGTTTTTATTCTTTATGTTTAACATATTGATTTCTGCTTGTTTTTAAAAGTGAGCATATTTAACTAAAAAAAATTCTAGTATATGCAATGTGTGTGTGTGTGTGTGTGTGTGTGTGTGTGTGTGTGTGTGTGTGTGTGTGTGTGTGTGTGTGTGTGTGTATTACTAGTTTCACTCACTGGACTGCAGTTATGCAGAGGAAGTACTTCCAAGGTATCAAGTGATCAAATAATCACATCAACCACTGTACATATTTTAGTCTGGTACTTTTTTTACCAACCAGTCTGTCAAACAACTGAATCATGGGAGATAAAAGGACTTCACATTAATATCAGCACCATGTTTTAAGACTTGTGTAAACGTAAACAAAGACATACATGCACACAGAGATGTGTGTGTGTGTGTGTGTGTGTGTGTGTGTGTGTGTGTGTGTGTGTGTGTGTGTGTGTGTGTGTGCACGTGTGTGTGCGTGTGTGTGTGTGCTGCAGAAACTTTGCCGAAACATGATTGGAGTCTGGTACAACTCTCCAGCTTGCCAACTCCTTTCAAACTGTCATACATATATATATATACACACACACACACATATATATATATGTGTATATATATATATATATATATATATATATATGTGCATATATAAATGTGCATATATATATATATATATATATATGCATATATATGTATATAATGTATATATATGTATGTGTGTGTGTATAAAAGCAAATAAGTAACAGAGATGTCCAGGTATTAGTGCATTACAACCGTTTCAAGCTTCATTCAATTGATCAATGCAAGCATTACATCAATCTGAAGTACTCTGCTCTCCTCAGCTGCATAAGACCATTTTTTTTTTTTTTTTCAACATACAGGATACTCCATTATAATTTTTTAGCAAATTTTTCATCAGAACTAGAGAATAAAAGAATTACAATGCTTACTGCTATTATTGTAGCAGACTGAACTTTGGGAGAGAATACTTAAAGCCTGCTATAATTTTGAGTGACAGAAGAAAATAATGATGGGAGTCAAGAAAGAGTAGTGGTGATGTAGCTACATTCATCTTTATCCTTATCACAATTAAAAGATCCAATGTAACAAGTGTTCTACATCCCTTTAGAATTAAATGCCATTGTGAATTTGACAGTTAAATTCTTGCTGCTGGTGATAAATCAATTAATGTCAGATACTATTACACACACCCACACACCGCACTTATTTTACTGTGACTATAAATTTGCCATGTCTACATAAAAGAACATGCCTCTGAAAATGCTAACAAGATAATGGTATATAGGAGATAACCAGAAAGAGGAAGGGCAGGAATGACAAGCTATATTATGATTATCAATTAAAAGGGGCTTAAAATAGATAACAAAGGAGGTCACAAATCTGTCTCAGTCAAACTCTCAGCTTTGACTAGTTTGAAATATTTTCAAGAGAAAGTTTACGATTCTGGTTGTAGATAAAGAAGACTGTGGGAACAAATTTAGCAATTTTTGGCAAAAAATGTACCCTTTTACCAAGTTATAACAAAAAGTTAGTGAAATATTTAAAATGTTTACAGTTGGATAGATAGACAAATATAACAAAATAATTTGATAAAAAATGTGAATTTTTAATTATTTTCTGAGATTTTACAAAAACAACAAAAATATTTTCTAAGTGTGTATTAAGGGTACAGGGAGAAAAATATATATCCAAATTTTGCAAAATTTATATATTATTATTGACATATTATTATATTTTATATATTAAATCATTAAATTTACAAAGAGATTTAAGGACCAAGTAAGGGAAGAAGGATAAATAAACCAGTCTAAGCCCTAAAAAAAGGGACCACTTTTATATGAAATAGAAACCTCATAATGCTTCATCCTAGCATACTGTTAAGGTGGCCATGATAAAACTATTCAACATTGAACCCATGATTAAATTCAGATTTCATCCGAGAAGGGGCACACATGTTCTATTGACTGAAAACCAAAGATTAAGTGCTAAAAAAGATAAGCAATTCTATAACAGACAAACTTATTTAAAAGAATCTTGGAAAAATTTAATTATATAAAAATTTTCACCATTACAAAAAATTTTAAAGGATATAAGATGGTATAAAAATACCAGATATATATACATGAAAATATCATATACATGAAAATATCATATACAAATATATATATAAAAGAGATATATATTATAACTATAAAATGTAGATACAAATGAATAAATATAAATACCATATTGTATTATAATATACCAGGATTAACAACAGAGAGAACTTACAAACCTCTTCACAATCTATAGAAGTTACCAGTATATACGAGGGTAAATGGGTATACAAAATACAAAACATAATATAATATAATATAATATAAAAGAATAAAAGGAAGAAATATTTACATAAAATTTCAATAAAGGATTTATAGAATGAAAAATTAGACATAAAGATAAAAATTTTATATTGTGAAAATCCATAAAATACATACTGGATATAAAAAAGAGGAATCAGATAAAAAAAAGAATAAGTTGAGGTATTCTTAACAAAAGCAAATTAAAAAATAAATAAAGATAAGGATACTTAGGCACAGGAGTGGCTGTGTGGTAAGTAGCTTGCTTATCAACCACATGGTGCATGGCATCATGGGCAAGTGTCTTTTACTTTAGCCTCGGGCCGACCAAAGACTTGTGAGTGGATTTGGTGGACAGACGGAAACTGGAAGAAGCCTGTCGTATATATATATATATGTATATATATATATATATATATATTATATATATATATATATATATATATATATAATATATATATATATATATATATATGTGTGTGTGTGTGTGTGTATATATGTTTGTGTGTCTGTGTTTGTCCCCCCACCATTGCTTGACAACCGATGGTGGTGTGTTTACATCCCTGTAACTTGGCAGTTCTTAGCGTAACTTAGCAAAAGAGACCAATAGAATAAGTATCAGTCTTACAAAGAATACTAGGGTCAGTTTGTTCGACTAAAGGCAGTGCTCCAGCATGGCCGCAGTCAAATGACTGAAACAAATAAAAGAATAAAAGAATATATATATATATGCTTTCAAAATGTAACCTCGTGTGTACCGTTGGTGATTTTTTTCCTCTGTCTTCCCTTCTCTGGATCTTTCCTTCTCCTATGTTTCCGACGAAGAGCTCTGCTCGAAACGTTAAACCCACCTTCTTTCCTTCTTTCCTGAGCATCCAATGATACTATATTTGTTCCACGTCCTCGCGTTGTTGTGTTTTTTTGTGCTTTCTTATTTGGATTAACTTTATATATATATATATATATATATATATATATATATATATATATTTATATTTATATTTATATTTATATATTCCTAACCATATGATTGGGAAACAGGCTTCTTGTGCAGCCATGCCTGCACAAGAAAAAAACAATCCCATAGTTTATAAAGTTGCATTTCCCAGTAATTGTTGCAATTTTGATTACTGACAGTTGTCATTAAGAATAGTTGTAATTTCAACAGTACATATTACCAGACATTCTAATTTGCAAGTTATAATTACTAACACATTATCAATATTGAAACTTCTATCACAGAAAAGGTGTTTCACTAAGCTGTACCTAAACAGAGATAAAATATAGGGAGAAGGTAATGGACTAATGAGTCATTATTTATGTTTCTGTACATCTTCAATATAACATTTTATTCTCAATTAATCTAGCAGTAGGTAATAAGTATTAGACCTTGAAATGTTATTCATGATAGATTTAGTTTCTTATGGAGTTATATAAATCTGCTTTCAGTTTAATAATTTACAGAATCTGAAATTAAATACTGCTTTCTGAAGGAAACAAGATTTGTTGAGTTATTTATCTTTTACCTACCAAAATATTTTACAGTTCCTCCCTGCTTCCTCAACCCTGTTGTTGATGTCATCAGTGGACCAAAAAGATTCCTGAATGTTCCACAGACTGCACCAGTTGACCTTGAAGTGTATGTAATATATTACTTATTAGTACCTGTTCAATAGTCACTAATTAATACTTTTCTTTATTTAAACTTCAATTCCTAGATGAACTTGCCTTTGGCCTCAATGACAGCCTCCAGGTGGCCTTGGAACCAGCCACAAGCCTTGGTCACTATCTCCTGTTTTAGGACCTTGAGGCTCTGGTAATCCACACCCTCAGCTGGATTTGTTGGTCTTTCATTCAACCACACGCCTCACATACAAGTTGGCAGGGTTGCATTCAGGAGAGTTGGGAAGCCAAATGTCAGGTGCTGTGTGATCAAAGTAATTCTCTCTAACAACCCAGCACAGAGTCTTGCCTCCACATATATGGCCTCCCTGCAACTACCCAATCCACTTTGCTCAGAACACAGATGTAGCTATCAATGTTCAACCTGAGGTTCTCTGGGAAGGAGTAGGGTGGCATGACGTTACCTTCACTACTGACGATACCAAAGACCATCATTGTCATTGGAAATTTTGTCTGCATGGCTCTGAGAACATCCTTGGGTGAGACAGCGAGTTACCTGTTGTTCTGGAAGTTGATCTTTTAATCTTGACAGAAATTCTTCTCATCAGAGAAGAACCACGGCATGTCTGGCTCCAGTGGGTGTTTCAACTTGTTGATCAGCTCCTTGGTGTACTTGAGTGCCTTTTCCTGCATTGCCTTGGACAGAAATTGTTCCTTCCTTATCTTGTATGAAAAGTAGCAACCACCTTGATGAGCTTTTTATTTACACCTTCTCCCACTGCAATAGCATGCATTGACTTGCTGAGATCATTGTTGAGGATCTCCTGGATTTCAGTAATGAATTCTGGTGTTCTGATGGCATCAGATTGTCAGTCATGGGTTTTCCTCTCTGCTGTCACTTCATAGTTCCCAGCTATTACGCATCAGTTCTCAGACATGTAGTGAATGCTCTTCAAATTTTCATTTTCAAGTAAGTTAACCAAATGCATTGAGCAGAGACCATAAACTCATGTCTCATCACCAGTGATGACGGCCTGCATGAAGTCTGGGTTGTGGTTTGCCCAGTCAAGTATGTTCTGAGCAATTTCCATGCAGAGTTGCTTCTGCTGCTCTGCCAGCACCTTGGGGGTGAACTTCACCAACAAATCCTCTGCTAAAATGGAATGCACTGATCCTGTGCTTATTCCCACTTCATGAGTAATTTTCTGATTTGTTACATGATGGTCTTCCATGACTATTCACCAAACCTTCTCAGTTGGCTCCTCATTTCAGCTTGTGAATGGCTTGCCTGAGTATACCTCACACTCTACTGAAGAGCAGCTATGTTTGCAGTAGTTGTACCACTCCTTGATCTGAGTTTTGCCCATGGCATCATTGCCAAAGCCTGCTGAATCTTCTGGATGGTTTGAGTTTGAGTATCACCAGGCTTTTAGCAAAACTTGATGCATTCAGTAAAATCAAAAACCCAACAAGGACACACTACACATCTGTATTCTAGGCATGATAGCCTGGAGCTGACACCACCTACCAGCCCAAAAGTTTTCATGCATGTGCAGGAAGGGTGGCATCATCTCCCACCCAAAGGATTTTGCTCATGTGGATTTGTTTTAGCGGGAAAAAATGAAATCGGATACTTTTAAATGCACCTCTTATATGCAGTTTTCAAGTTAAATTATAATATCCATGCACCTGCTTCTTAAGTGTTATAAAATTATTTATTCGATTCCATCTTAATGTTCTTAGCTGATTAGAGAAATATAATTGTAAATCTGCATTAATAATTGTTGGTGTTTATGATAATTACACAAGTCCTCAATTATAAGAAAGTATCACCATTAGCAAAGGTGTTTGGGGAAAGATATATAGGAACCATTTGTTCAATTGCTGTTCACTGACCGTTTTTATCATCATGTTTAATTTAGACTTTATTTCCTCTGCATGAATCAGATAACATACAATTATGAGAAATTCTATGAATCATTCAAAAAGAAAAGTGAAACCAATTTAAATTAGCTAACAACAAGGACAATCATTAACCATCATCACTAACAAAGTTGTCATTAGTTATGACCACTATAATGTTACCAATAATACTACTCACTACTATTTCCCCAACATTATAAAAAAAACACTACCAAAATCAACCATTGATTGATTAATTATAATGTAACTTATACAATAGCTTAAAATTCTCAGTATTTTTCTTTTTGTTTGTTTAACAGGAAAACATGTAAATGGACATTCAAAATTAAACCAATGCATATTTTACAGATTGAGATTATAACAACAATCACAAGTGCAAAGACAACTTATTCCTCTTTCTCATACTACAATGGTAAGGCAACTCAGAAGTCAGGATTAAGATTTTTGAAAAAATTTTTTAGCTTGATAATAATGATTTCTTATATTGGGTCAAGGTAACAAATTTGTTGGGTTGGATCAACACTAAAATGTGTCTGATGCTTCTTTTATCAATCCTGTGAATACTAAAGTGAATTTTGTTTAGATCTAAACTTGAAGACTGAAAATAAATACCACGAGAATTCTGACTCCCACACTCCCCTGTTTCAGCCACTCTGCCTCCTTAAGTTGTAAAAGTTGTCTGTGTGCAGATGCAGAATCTTGCTAGTACTCATTAGATTTTTCTCTTGCCACCTCTTCAATCCAGGACTTCACTACAGTCTCCAGAACCCCCTGGTACACATCCTGGTTCACCTTCAGGCCCACATTAAAGATGTGAGGAATCATGACTGCTGATCTTGCCAAAAACCATGATGTGGATAAGAAACTTGGTTTTCATGAACCTGGGAACATCATGTGGGCTAATCACATGTTATTCTATTTGTGTGTCTTTTTCTGATAAAATGTCATGGTCATCATCATCATCATGTTTTGGGTTTGCTTGCTTTAATTTATACAAACTATACCCAGGTTTCAACTAAACACATCAAAGGACAAGATTTTGCATGTTGAGACGCTAACAGGTGAGGCGCTAATTGAAAGAAACTGATATCTGTGTATTGAAAAAAATCCTTTTATAAAATTTATAGTAACACTGAATGAGTAAGATTGCATTTATCTTTTTAAGATTTACTGAAAATTCAAAATACAGTTACTGGACCTACATACGAGGTAGACCCAGGAAAACCTGGGACGAGGTGGGGAAGCACAACCTTCAAACTTTAGGTCTCACCGAGGAAATGACTAGAGACTGAGACCTATGGAAGTATGCTGTGCGTGAGAAGACCCGGCAGGACAAGTGAGACCATAACCCATGGCCTCTACCTGAGATGTAGCCAGTCCACTTATGCATACCTTTCCTTCTTGGAACACAAAACTCTACTTGTAAAGACCTGTTGAGGCAAGTGAGAATCGAAATCGATCAACATCAATGGCACGTAAGCAAACCATCCGAATGTGGCCGTTGCCAGTGCCGTCCCGACAGGCCTCTGTGCCGGTGGCACGTAAAAAGCACCATCCGATTGTGGCCGTTGCCAGCCCCGTCTGGCATGTAAAAAGCACCCACTACTCTCACGGAGTGGTTGGTGTTAGGAAGGGCATCCAGCTGTAGAAGCATTGCCAGATCAGACTGGGCCTGGTGCAGCCTTCTGGCTTCCCAGACCCCAGTTGAACCGTCCAACCCATGCTAGCATGGAAAGCGGACGCTAAATGATGTTGATGATGATGATGATGATGATGATGAATGCTAGCCAGCTTTGATAACCTCCTCAGATGACTGCAGAATCGGGAACATACATTCTCACACACTAGCTATTCTCACACAACAGCTTTTGTAAAATAAGAACTGTAAAAATGTTAATAAAATCTAAATATCATGATTGATTTTATTTGGGGAGTAGCATGCAACCAGACAAAATATTACGGCTCTCAGCTAACCAAGTCCACAGATCAAAACTACTCATCAATTTGTCTCCAGTACTCAAACTATTTGACCCTTTGCTCTTAAAATATCTATGTACTGCAGTTATATTCTCATTGGGAATAATGTCTGATCAGGTTTTGTTTACTGTGACTCATACACAACGCATCTTAGATGTACGTTTTGCACTCAATGATTTTTGTTTTTTGTTTTTTGTTAAAACCAACTTTATTTTAACATTAATACCTAAAAAGTAAAAATTATTTTTTCAATTGTAAATGAGCAATTCTGATTAAGAAATATATTTATTTATTTTCAGGAAAATCATGGCAACTATTAACGAATAGTAAAATGAACACATCTCAGATCACATTTCCATTAGAGTATATCATAAACCCAAAATACAAAACTTCAAAAGATTTTGGAAATATGATAATTAGCTATAATTCTGGTAAGTTGAATTGGCACCCCTGAAAAATGCAACAAAGATGTTCTGGATTGAATGTTTGCAGCAAAGTAGATTTTACTAAAGGTACCCAAAGTCGGGTAGGGATACTAAACTAAACTGGACAACAGATGAAATGTAATACTCCAAAGCAACAACAGTCTGTGTACCAAGTTTCATTCTCAATACTGTGGTCAACTCAAGGCTGTGGTAGAAGGCATTTGATTCAAATGTCACACAGTGGGGTTGAATCTGAATCAACATAGTTGCAAAGCCGAATGTGGCCGATGCCAGCGCCGCCCTGACTGGCTTCTGTGCCGGTGGCACGTAAAAAGCACCATCCAAGCGTGACCGATGCCAGCGCCGTTTTAACTGGCTTCCGTGCCGGTGGCACGTAAAAAGCACCATCCAAGCGTGACCGATGCCAGACTCCCCTGGCACGTAAAAAGCACCCACTACACTCGCGGAGTGGTTGGCATTAGGAAGGGCATCCAGCTGTAGAAGCACTGCCAGATCAGACTGGAGCCTGGTGCAGCCTCCTGGTTTCCCAGACCCCAGTCAAACCGTCCAACTCATGCTAGCGCAGAAAACGGACATTAAACGGTGATGATGATGATGATGATGATGATAGCCATGCTACACCAATAAACACATATACATGCTCAAGACATACATGTATACACTAATATATATGTATTTAGAATACAAAACAGCAGAAAAGCACAAATTTCATATGATTCATAATTTAATTATACATATTTATATATTTATGATTAATAGTACACAACTTGTGTGTTTTTAATAAACACACAATATGAAAAGTAAACAAAGTGGTTACAGCATAGCTTTATTTGTGCTTATGTAGAGAAAGGTATCAATGTAACTAGCATCATGGTTTGTTAAACTTTCAACAGAAACCACTTCCTCATGTTTTGTCCACAGATAGATGCTGATAGCCATTTATAGTATATACAAACTTGAACATAAATAAATCAAAATGGCTCATTAGCATAAGAGTGCAGTGCTACCAACATGAATTAGCTAATAGTGTACTATACAACAGTTTTTAGGATAATTTGAAATGATTACTAACGCCTACAAAGGAGATATATTCTTCATCTCAAACACACACATACACATGGACACAGGATTCTTGTGAGTATTATGCTAATAATGACAAGGAGAGAAATTCCTCAGAGACTATCACAAGATTGCCTGTTTCCCTTTCTTCTGTAGAGATGAATGGTAGAAACACCTTTGAACTCCTGCGGAATGACTTCCTGTTGCCACATGTTCTGAAAGAGATTGGTGAGCTTCTGTGCCAAGACTGGTCCCCTGCCTTGTATATTTCAGCTGGGATGGAGTCAGAGCCTGATACCTTGCCTTTTGAGAGAAGCTTAATTGCTTTCTGGACCTCTGCTTCTGTTGGAGAATCTGCCAGAGAAGTTATGTCAACTTAGGGCATGCAATGCACGCACACACAGTAGCATGCACACATCCACATTGACAGATATACACAACTACCTATGTATTTATATATATATATACTTCTTCCATCACTCCTGCAGTGCTTAGATTCCATTGGTGAGAAAACTTGTGTTTTTTCATGTTGGAGAGCAGATGATAATCAGATGAGACAAAATCATCTTACTGTCCCAAAAAGGAAGGAGGGATTTGAAAAATCTGTGATGAAAAGGACATGATTTGGACACATACTACTGCAACCAAGATGTAGTTGTTTTCACACAAGACACAGATATACATTTATACATATCACTGAATCCATTTATACATAAAAATTTGTGTACAAAAACTTATCACAGTATCTATAAATACATAATCATGCATATAAAGATACACATAATACTAAATACATGTCACTGCTTTCGCACATACATACACACAACTGTATTCACACATGCAAATGCATATATACATCACAGCAGCCATACACAAAGTGTATCATCAAATTAGTATTGACTCTTAGTTGAACATTTATAAGAGAAAAATGTCCACTTGGATATGATTCTAATCTTTCACAGGTAAACTTTTCTTGAAGAATTTAATATTATTCTTTACATCTAAGGTAACTGACTCAAAATTACAAATAGATTACTAGCTTCAGATTTGAATGCACAAACCATCCACTATATACACAGAGAATCAAATTAGTGTAAAAGTGATATCTTAGAATACCTAACTCAGAGTATCTAATTTGTTTAATCCATTTCCAACAACATTTTTTTTTCCTCTTGAGACACCATCAAATCTTTGTGTTGTCATTGTTGTTACTGTTATGGGAAGGAATTTACATAAATAACAATATATGCATTCTTGCAGCACACATATATTCTGGAAACTACACCCTCCTTCACCAACATTCTAAATCCATTAATGTACAGAGCTGTCTTGTTGCTTTGAATCTTCAGTCAGTACTATTACAACCTTTGCTAAATTTGTCAAGTCTATAACAACAACTGTGAATACATTTAAAACTATTTTGTTGCATCTCCAACTAGAAACCCCATCCCTTTCTACATTTACTTTCTAACCATGTTTTCTCTTCAAATATCATGTGGAAGGTTTAATTAACTGGATGTTGAATGATTGGTAGGGTTGAATTTGGCTGCATGCTGCTTCTCATGTACAACCAAATCAATTTTAGATTTTTGATGAAACTATTTATTTATATATAACATTACAATATAGACAACAGTTATTTGCCAGAGGCTGTATTACCCTAATCCTAACCAGTAGATAATCTAGAATATATGTTGTGTTAGGCTAAGAATTTGCTAGCTACATATTTGTGAGACAAGAGGCAGGAAAGTTATATGTTTGTAATGGACAAATGATTCCTTTTAACCCAGAATCAAGCAGCAACCAAAACACTGTCCTCTCAGGAACCCTTGAAAACTATGCACTGATTGTGCTTCTTCAATTATAGCCATGTTTTGGTGGGAAATAATGGAAATTTCTGCTTGAAATTGTATAATCAAATGATTGCAGCCAAAATACATTGGTTGGCTGAAAAGTTCACAGTCTGATTAAGATGCTCTCATGGAATGAGACCAAACTTGATTTATTTTTCAACATAGTCCCCCTTGCAGTCCACATACTTCTTCCATCACTCCTGCAGTACTTAGATCCCATTGGTGAGAAAACTTGTTATTTTTCATGTTGGAGAGTAGATGATAGTCAGATGAGGCAAAATCAGAAGAGAGGTGGTGATCAAGCAGTTCAAAGCCACAGTCATGCACAGCAGCCACTGAAACCAATGGCTTGTGTACCGGAGTATTGTCCTGATGAAACAAGACTCCTTCCATCAGTTTTCCTCAGCATTTGGTCTTGATAGCCTTTCATAATTGCTTCATAAAGTTGGCATAGTATTCTCCATTGATGGTATGGCTCTTCTGAAGATAGTCAATATATACAATGCCTTTTGCATTCCAAAAACTTGAGGCCGTCACTTTCCTTGCAGATCAGACAACCTTGGCCTTCTTTAGAGCAGGTGAGGAGGGGTGTTTCCACTCCTGGTCTCTGGCTCAAAGTAATGAACCCAACACTCATCCTGGGTTAGGAAATGTTCAAGGAGACTAGCTAGATGTGTGATCAGTCTGGTGCATATTTTCAATCATGTGTCAAAAGACATGGTACCCAGCAAGCAGAAACCTTTATCATGCCAAGTTCATAGTGCCGAATTTTCTCAACTTTCTCACAGGACATGCTAATAGCATTAGCTACTTCATTTATAGTCAATTGTCTGCCATCCAATTCCATGTGGTGAACACAATCAATGCTTTCCTTGATGGAGGCGGCTGCAGGACATCCAGACCTTGTGTCATCTTCAAGACTCTCCATCCACCTCCTAAATTCAATTGCCTATTTTTATAATGTTGATAAAATGCCATCCCTAATGTAGCAAACATATCAACATGAATATCCTTGGGAGCTAAAAAATTTTTCTGCAAGTACTTGATAACATCATGAAGCCAAATTTTGTCCATTTTCAAGAGAAGTTGCTACTAGTTACTTTTGAAGTCTTTGTTTTTAACAGTCAGATATCAGATTACCTGGAAAGACACAATACAGTTATTAATAAGAAGAGTTGAAAATAATACATGCAAGATTTCACAGCTGTAGCACCACTCCTTCATAGTCAGCCTATGAACTTTTCAGCCTACCCTTGTACTACTGGCTAATAATTTGGTTGAGATCACCTGATATTCTGTGGCCTATCCTGTTACTGAGCTACTATGGTTTCAATTGTGGAGGCGCAATGGCCCAGTGGTTAGGGCAGCGGACTCGCAGTCATAGGATCGCGGCTTCAATTCCCAGACCGGGCGTTGTGAATGTTTATTGAGCGAAAACACCTAAAGCTCCACGAGGCTCCAGCAGGGGATGGTGGTGATCTTTGCTGTACTCTTTCACCACAACTTTCTCTCACTCTTACTTCCTGGAGTGCTCAGCCACTTACACGTTAATTTCACGAGCAGGCTGTTCCATTGATTTGGATCAACCGTAACCCTCGTCTTCGTAACCGACGGAGTGCTTCTATCCATGGTTTCAATTCTAAACTCTGCTACAAGTCATCAACTTTATTAAACTTCCCAATTTACTTACTCATAAAATATATTAATTATAAATTTGTACAAGCTTTAACACTTTCAAAATACTGTCAAGTCAATTGCTTCACACTCTTATAACTCTTATATTGTTCATTCAAATTTTTCAGTAGTCCAAGAAGAAACACCTTCAACTACACAAACAGAGCAGTTATCAACAGTAACTTCCATGAATACATGGACAAAGGAAATACCTACTACGAAGCCATATTCAAACAAAAGTATGATGTTACATTGTAAAGAAAAAATAGTTACTGAAACTACAATACCATACTGGATTTACATTACCGTGGCATTTCTGATTCTGATCTGCATTGTGTTAGGATGTTTGTGTTGGATTCTCTACAGAAGAAGGATTTACGTTAATACTGAAAGTTTTATATATAACAAACACCTCCTCAAAAATGAAAACCTTGAAATTTGATTAAAAACTGGGGATATTTTCTTACAAGAGAATTTTTTTATATTTTCATGTGTACAATTTTCTCCTATACTCTCTTTCTCTCTCTTTTACTTGTTTCAGTAATTTGACTGTGGCCATGCTGGAGCACTGCCTTTTAGTCGAGCAAATCGACCCCAGGACTTATTCTTTGTAAGCCTAGTACTTATTCTATCGGTCTCTTTTGCAGAACCGCTAAGTTACGGAGCGTAAACACACCAGCATCGGTTGTCAAGCGATGTTGGGGGGACAAACTCAGACACACAAACATATACACACACATACATATATATATATATATATATATATATATATATATATATATATATATATATACATACATATATATGACGGGCTTCTTTCAGTTTCCGTCTACCAAATCCACTCACAAGGCTGTGGTCAACCCGAGGCTATAGTAGAAGACACTTGCCCAAGGTGCAACGCAGTGAGACTGAACCTGGAACCATGTGGTTGGTAAACAAGCTATTTACCACACAGCCACTCCTACACCTATATAAATATTAAAAAATTTTACACATATTGACCCACACTAATACACACACACCACACACACACTGTATGCAATCACTCAACAAAATTTCTCTGAAATCACATCATACCATTAAATAATGTAGTCCTACATACCCCTAAAAAGGGATGGTCATGAGTAGAATGTCTTTGCTCATGGGCCTGCTCAATCAGGTTTGCCTCGGGCTAAACAATAATAATAATATTAAAATTAATTCCTGACCATGGTCCTATATTTAAAGGTCTCATGTATATTAATTATCCAGCAGTTTGTTATTGATATATGAAACGTTGACACAATTTTTTTATGTTTTAATAAACTCTCAACAGACAATACAACATTTATTTTCAACTTTATTTCAAATGGATCAAATCCCATTTTGATATTTTTATAATTAATTGTTGTAATTAAACAATTTAATTATGAAAAAAACAAAGAGATCTGAGTTATAAATATGATCTATAAGTTAATTTAACTACTTTGAACAAGTCTTATCTTCATGTATTGTATGTAGGGCTAGAGAGCCTATCTGTGGTTATCCTGTTCCGTAATGAACTTAACGAGATGAAAAGAAACATAAGTGAATGCTAACTCCTAGTTGTCCAGTTGGTAAAACCAGTTAATACTCTGCTCTAAAATGAGATATTAATAAAGTGTTAAAATTAATTACATGTTAAACACCATAAATTTATGAACTTTGTTAATAAAAATTAATTCATTATATTTTAATAAATTGTGTGTCTGTATGTGAATGTTAACTTCTAGTTGTCCAGTTGGTAAAACCAGTTAATACTCTGCTCTAAAATGAGATATAATAAAGTGTTAAAATTAATTACATGTTAAACACCATAAATTTATGAACTTTGTTAATAAAAATTAATTCATTATATTTTATAAATTGTGTGTCTGTATGTGAATGTTAACTTCTAGTTGTCCAGTTGGTAAAACCAGTTAATACTCTGCTCTAAAATGAGATATTAATAAAGTGTTAAAATTAATTACATGTTAAACACCATAAATTTATGAACTTTGTTAATAAAAATTAATTCATTATATTTTAATAAATTGTGTGTCTGTATGTGAATGTTAACTTCTAGTTGTCCAGTTGGTAAAACCAGTTAATACTCTGCTCTAAAATGAGATATTAATAAAGTGTTAAAATTAATTACATGTTAAACACCATAAATTTATGAACTTTGTTAATAAAAATTAATTCATTATATTTTAATAAATTGTGTCTGTATGTGAATGTTAACTTCTAGTTGTCCAGTTGGTAAAACCAGTTAATACTCTGCTCTAAAATGAGATATTAATAAGTGTTAAAATTAATTACATGTTAAACACCATAAATTTATGAACTTTGTTAATAAAAATTAATTCATTATATTTTAATAAATTGTGTGTCTGTATGTGAATGTTAACTTCTAGTTGTCCAGTTGGTAAAACCAGTTAATACTCTGCTCTAAAATGAGATATTAATAAAGTGTTAAAATTAATTACATGTTAAACACCATAAATTTATGAACTTTGTTAATAAAAATTAATTCATTATATTTTAATAAATTGTGTGTGTGTATGTGTGTATGCACACATGTGCATGCATGCATGTCAGCAGCATTTTGCACTTGCTTTCCATGCTGGCATTGGTTGGATGTCACCATCTGAGTAATTCTTTATTGTTATTTGGTGCCACTGCTTCTATAAATTGTTGCTCAAGTTATTTGGTGTTTGGCTTCTATGGCTGAATGCCCTTCATGCGTGTGTGTGTATGTATGTATGTATAGATAGATAGATAGATACATACATACATACATACATACATACATACATACATACATAGGTGCAGGTGTGGCTGTGTGGTAAGAAGCTTGCTTCCCAACCACATGGTTCCAGGTTCAGTCCCACTGCATGGCACTTTGGGCAAATGTCTTCTATTAAAGCCTTATGTGTGGATTTGGTAGATGGAAACTAAAAGAAGTCCATCATATATATGAGACTGAGTAAAAAGTAAGCAATGTTTTGAACCATGAAGAATTTGTACCGGACTTTTGCAGAGTTTTGAATTGTTTTTAAACATTTTTATGCAATTGTGTGATAATACAGACATTGACTTGCCCAAATGCATCCATAATTTAACATTGATGTTTTTTTCCACTGTTATTACAATCATCTGGAGTGGAACTGTCAAAGCATGATATTCGAGCAATTTTGCTATTCAACTTCAAAAACTGCTTATGATATCAACAAAACATTTGGTGAGGAAATGACCAGTGAGTGGTCAGCTCAAAAATGGTTTAAACAATTTCACAGCGGTGACCTGAGCTTTGAAGATCGTGAACGTAGTGGATACCCATCTGTCATCGATGACAGTCAGTTAAAGACCGTCATTGAGAAAGATCCACGTAAAACCACTTGAGAACTGGCAAAAGAACTTCAAGTTAGCCAGAAAACTGTCTGCAACCATTTGCATGCAATCAGAAAATCAAAAAAGCTTGACAAATAGGTACCACATGATTTGAATGAAAATCAGAAAATATGAAATTTGCTCATCGCTTCTTCTCTGTAACTAGACCAATCCATTTCTCAACCATATTGTAATTTGCAATGAAAAGTGGATTCTGTACAATAATAAAAAACATTCTTCACAGTGGTTGGACCAAAATGAAGCACTGAAAACTTTCCCTAAACCCGAGCTCTTCAAAAAGGTTATGGTGACTGTTTGGTGGTGTACTGCTGGACTCATCCCCTATAACTTCTTAAAACCCAATAAAACCATGACTGCAGAAACATATTGCCATGAAATTGCCAAAATGAATGAAAAACTCCTACTCCTCCATCCCAGATTGGTTAATAGAAGAAGACCAATCATTCTTCATGACAATGCTCAACCACACATTCCACCACTGATGCTCCAGAAGTTGAAGGAACTTGGCTACGAAGTTCTTCCCCACCCAGCTTATTCCCAAGACTTTTCTCCTACCAACTACCACTTTTTTTCAAGTATCTTGATGGTTTCCTGCGAGAGAAGGAGTTAAAAAATCAAGCCAATGCTGAAAGTGTGTTCAAAGTGTTCATCAGCTCCAGAACTCCAGATTTTTATGTTACTGGAATAAACAAACTTGTAACTTGTTGGCAAAAATGTTTTGATTGTAATAGTACTTACTTTGATGAATAAAATTTCCACTTTGTTGAAATATATTGTGATGAATTTCCTGTTTCAAAATGTTGCTTACTTTTTACTCAGCCTGATATATATATATATATATATATATATACACACACACACATGAGTGTATGTGTGTGTTTGTGTCTGTTTGTCCCCCACCACTGCTTGACAACTGGTGCTGATGTGTTTACATCCCCATAACTTAGTGGTTCAGCAAAAGACACCAATAGAGTAAGTACCGGGCTTAAAATGATAAGTACCAGGGTTGATTCATTCAACTAAAATGTTCTCCAAGTCAGTGCCCCAGCATGGCCACAGCCTGATAACTGAAACATGTAAAAGATAAAAGATATATATACATACATATATATATAAGAAAATGGAGAGGATAAACAATTGACAAACATCAGCCAGTAAGCATTCAGTTATATCTATTTATTAATTGATTACAAACATACGTGTAAGTGATTCAAGTAAATGAATGAAATAACCCGATAAATACATATACAGATTTATATAGAGAAATAAATGAATAATAGATGAGTGTACAAATACTAAACTCTCACAGCCATTTCTACCATGAGGCAACGAAATATTCCAAGGTATCTTCATCATGTCAGGGATATACAGGGATAAACAAACATTGGACAGGTATTGGAAAATCCCAAGGCTTCTTCAGAGAGTCCAAATGTTAGGAAACTAACATGTAGGAAAGTAAGTTAAAATAACAGAGTAGGGTAAGATAAAATAAAATAAAATAAAATAAAAATAATGTAATGGAAATAGTAAAGAATGATAAGAACTTCCTTTTAAGGTGCTATTATAATCCATGGGATTCCATCTTGTAGTAAATAAATAAAGTCACTCTCAGGAGAAATTTCTGCAGGCTGCAGTTTACATCGTGTTTCCCACATATTAGTTTCCTAACATTTGGACTCTCTGAAGAAGCCTTGGGGCTCAACCATTGTCCAATCCCTGTCCAATGTTTGTTCATCCCTGTATGATGAGGATGAACCGACATGATGAGGATAACATGAAAGATTTGGCTGCCTCATGGTAGAAATTAGTATTTGTACACTCATTTATTCTTATTCATTTATTTCTGTTTATATATTTATTTACGTCTTTATTGGCTTATTTCATTTGTTTACTTGAATCACTTACACATATGTTTGTAATCAATTAATAAATAGATATAATTGAATGCTTACTGGCTGATGTTTGTCAATTGTTTATCCTCTCCATTTTCTTATTTCCCTTATAAATCCTGGGTAAATTTCTGATTTACTCCCACCCATACCTAGTATTCAATTGCGATATTGCCATGCAATTGTAAGCATTTGGTTATAAATCCGTAGGTACACATCCAGTAGTCTATTGGATATTTAATATCTCTTAGACAGTTGGTTTGTTAACCTCTAATTCATATAGACATATATATATATATATTTCTTTTTTTTGGATATGGTTTTCAAGATTCTTTATATGAGTTCGTGTGTTGAAGCATATTCTGTTGTGTCTGGGGAGAGTCATTCTCTTTTAATACCTTATTATTTAACACACGCACCGAAAAAATTTCCACTTCTTTCTTTTTTTTTTAAATAAGAAATAAGTGGAAATTTTACCGGTGAGTGTGTTAAATAATAAGGCATTAAAAGAAAATGACTCTCCCCAGACACAACAGTATATATATATATATATATATATATATATATATATATATATGTATATATGTATGTATGTATGTATGTATGTATTATGTATGTATGTATGTATATGGTTGGGGGTGAAAATTCAATAAAAAGAAACAAGTAGAAATCCTTAGACATGTATTAAAAATGAATCACTTTTTTGTATAGAAAACATATTTTATATAATATTTTTACCAGTTTTAATTGTTTCTTCAGTAAAAAGAATCATAAATTTATCAAAATTCAGTCATTCATATATGAGTCTTTTCAAGAAATAGTATTACCTCTTATCTGTTCAGTTTGTGACATTTTTATCAACTGGCACATATACATATGAACAAAAAATGAACTAAGAGAAATAACCTAGTGTGACCCATGAACAACTTTGACAAAGACAAACCAGAGAATGTATCACAATTACTAAACAGCAATTGAGACCAGCTCCATATGTGAAAAGGAGATCATCTCAAGAATCAAAGAATGGAATGGGAGTGGTACTTAAAAATGGATACAGAGTGTCAAGTAAAATTAGAATTTTTTAAAAAGAGATGTGCTTGGAAGCTAGATGTGGAAAATGAAAAGGCATGTCAAAAAAGGTTTAAAGTTGTTTTTAATAATAACTAGCTTAAAAGCTTCCCTCCATGCAGATTTTTAAGCTAGCTCTTGCAGAGGGCTAATTGGTCCTGTGGCCCAAAACTATAGAGAGCTAAATAGCATGACTATGATACATCTGTAATGACTATATACCCCGGTGGTGTTTGATCAGAGGTCAATGATGGATGACAATCAATTCTGTAATGCAATCATTCAATTGTTCCAATTCCAAGTTCAATTCCAACAGTTGGCCAATTAGTCCCAAAGTTCTTATCTTGACACAAAATTAAATGAAGCAAATATCATTGATCTCTGATGTCATCTGACAAACACTAACCAAAACGACATGAACCGGCCAAGCTTTACCTGCTAGAAATAGCAACCCAAATACTTTTGAATCAGATTCCAATACTGGATGTTCAAGAACCAAATGAAGGGTAGATTTTTAATCCCAGGATTATCCTGATTCCAAAAAGATATATAATATGCCTATGTTGAGAAAATTTCACTTTTATTATCATAGAAGAATTCTGTGGAGTTTATTGGAGAGAGAGAGAATGTGTGTGTGTGTGATGTGTGTACATGATTTCACAAATAAATGAATTTAAGAGAATGTCAGTTCTTGTTTGGTTTGGTTTGTTTGCATTTATGCTTATAGTTAAGTATTCAGATATATAACACTGCAAACAAATAAACAATGCAAGTGTAATTTAATAAAAAAAACATTAAAATGTCATTGAATAATTAAAAAATAAATAAAAATGATTTCATATTTCATATTTAGATTTAAATTTAATTTGTCACTTAATATTTATGTTTTTGCTAAGTCTATGCTACATTTTTACTTTCATTTCATTTCTAGGGATACATTTTACTATTGGATACATATTATATACTGTTGACCATATGTGTGAGTATGAATAAATGTGTGTATGTGTGTTTGGCATGCTCGTGAGCATGTTGTGATGATGTTTGTGTAACATGTTGAGAATATAGAGTTGTGAGATAAACTGAGAAAGTAGTAAATATGGAAGACCAGGAGTGGCTGTGTGGTAAGTAGCTTGCTAACCAACTACATGGTTCCGGGTTCAGTCCCACTGCGTGGCATCTTGGGCAAGTGTCTTCTGCTATAGTCCCGGGCCGACCAATGCCTTGTGAGTGGATTTGGTAGATGGAAACTGAAAGAAGTACGTCGTATATATGTATATATATATATATATGTATGTGTGCGTGTTTGTTCCCCTAGTATTGCTTGACAACCGATGCTGGTGTGTTTACGTCCCCGTCACTTAGCGGTTCGGCAAAAAGAGACCGATAGAATAAGTACTGGGCTTACAAATAGAATAAGTCCCGGGGTCGAGTTGCTCGACTAAAGGCGGCGCTCCAGCATGGCCGCAGTCGAATGACTGACACAAGTAAAAGAGAAAGAGAAAGAGTATATAAAATGAGAACCAAGAGGGATATCAATAAAGCACTCAATGATAAACAAACTTGGCTAACTATATCCAATGATCAGATACCAATAAATGCAAGTAAAATAAACATCCAAGGTAATTCCTCATGTATTACAAGTTAATCCAGATATTATTCAGAAGAATTTCAAGGAATTCTGGGTATAAGACAACAAAAATAAGAATGGCAAATATCACATCTTTAATTAGTGACTACACCATACAATATTGATGATCATTTCTGTTGTGTCAACATATTTAGATACAGAGAATATCAGCCAAATTAATATATTGAAAGTATGTTAACACATTTTCAAGGCAATCCAAAAATGGTTAAATTCGAAGCGAACTATGAAAATATTTCTAGCAGATGAAAGCATACAAAAAGAACGTTAAGAAGAATATAATATTCTAAGAAAATATAATATTCCAAGAAAACAAGTTTAGTATTTTGATGACATCAGTGAATAATGAATATGCTAAACAATTTTAGAAAAATCATGCTTATCATAATATTGGGTTGGCAAGAAAGTAATTTCGTTTCTCACAAATAGATAGCATTATTTTTTTGTACAACTATTGTCAATGTTAGGATTTTTTTTCCTTTTGACATTTGATAGCTGTTACTTTTGGCTTACTTTAAAAGCAAATTGCAAGTTAGTATAGTGTCAATTTTAACATGGAGTGCAAAGATGAACATTTTTGCCATATTTTGCATTTTTATTTCATAAAGGCAAGAAAGTTGCTGAGGCTCACAAAGAGATATGTTGAGTTTATGGTGTTGATTGCTTAACAGAATGCACATGTCAGAAATGGTTTTAAAAATTCCGTTCAGGAGATTTTTCACTTGAAGATGACCAACATTCTGGTCGATCTATTGAAGATGATGATGACCAAAGCCATGATTGAAATTGATTGTCATACAACTGTGTGAGAGATTGCAGAAAGGTTAAATGTATCACAACAATTGAAAACCAATTAAAATGTCTTGGACTCATTAAGAAGCTTCATATTAGAGTTCCACATAAATTAAAAGAGATTCACTAAACACAATGAATCAATATTTGCGATATGCATCTCAAACACAATGAAATCAACCTTTTTTTTTAAATGTATCGTCACTGGCAATGAAAACTGGATTGTCTATAATAACATCAATTGAAAATATCATGGTCCAAGCATAATGAACCAGCACAAACCACATCAAAAGCTGAATTGCTTCAAAAAAAGGTCCTGCTGTCGATTTGGTGGGATTACAAAGGAGCTGTGTATTTTGAGCTGCTTCCAAGGAACCAAGCGATCAATTCAGATGTTTATTGTCAACAACTAATGGAAATGGAGGAAGCAATCAAAGAAAAATGGCCAGAATTGGCAAATCATAATGGAATCTTGTTCCACCATGACAAAGCTAGACCACACACGTCTTTGCTAACTCATGGAAAATCATTGGAGCTTGGTTGGGAAGTGATGTCACATCCACCATATAGCCCTGACCTTGAACCATCAGATTATCATTTATTTTGAAGTTTGCAAAATTCTTTGAATGGTAAAACTTTCAATAATGATGATGACTTGAAATCGCACTTGCTTCAGTTTTGGGCTGATAAGGACCAGAAGTACTATGAGCACAGAATCAGGAAGTTGCAAGAAAGATGGCAAAAGGTCATCGAACAAAATGGAAAATATATAATTAATGAAAGTTCATTCCTTGTATAAAAGGAGATGACATTTATTTGACACTAAAAACCCGAAATTACTTTCTTTCCAACCCAATATATAAAAAGCAATTATAATTAATGGGTTATTTAGAATTGAAATATTTAAATACTTTTCTATATTTGTGAGAACATTTCAATGTAAAATTACCTTTATAATTTAATAATACTAATTTAGAAGTAATTATATAATACATTTCCTCAAGGCAAAGATCATATTTAAAATTACCAGCATTGCACAATGGTGCATAACTAATAATGGACCACTTTAAATCTTGCTTAATGTTCCTATCTTTTAAATCCCAAATGTATTTACGAAGATTTGTAGAATTACCTTTTCTTCTATACTTAAATGAATAAGAATAATTATGAAATCTAGATTTCCAAATTATAGCAGATGAACCTATGTAATAACACTCACAATCCTCTGTTATTACCTTACATTGATACACTATATTCTTCCTTAAATACTGATTTTCTGATGGACAGATAATTTTGTTTTTACATTTACAAAGGTATTTATACACTTGTATTTGGTATTCATGGTTAAAAGAATTAGTACTAATCTTCCTCTCAAAAGTATGTGTTAAGGCAGGATTATTATCAGTATTATAATTAATATCAAAACTAGGAGTTAACTGTAATATCAGAATCAGAATTACTCTTAGCGTATCAAAATCCAGTTCAGGAAAATTATCATTAGAGTTAATTCCACAATTCACTTTACTGGTTCTACTCATACAGATTTTGAATTGAGATACTGCCTAATTCTTCTTTTGTTATGTGCTGCTATGATAAACTGGCTTTCCTTAGAAAATGATATTTCTTTCATTGTGTCCCGGGAGAGTCATTATGCTAATATTATTAACACATGCACTCGTTCAGTTCCACTCTTTTATTATTAGTGAATTGGCTAAATATCCAACTAAACTAAGCAATTGTTTGTTTAATTTGATTAAACAGCAAGTCATTTGTTTTGTTTTTGTTTGTCAAAGCTCTTTCATTACTACTTACTCTTTACTTGTTTCAGTCATTTGACTGCGGCCATGCTGGAGCACTGCCTTTTAGTCGAGCAACTCGACCCCAGGACTTATTCTTTTGTAAGCCCAGTACTTATTCTATCGGTCTCTTTTGCCAAAACGCTAAGTAACGGGGACATAAACACACCAGTATCGGTTGTCAAGCAATGCTAGGGGGACAAACACAGACACACAAACACACACACGCATATATATATATATACATATATACGATGGGCTTCTTTTCAGTTTCTGTCTACCAAATCCACTCACAAGGCTTTGGTCGTCCCGAGGCTATAGTAGAAGACACTTGCCCAAGGTGCAACGCAGTGGAACTGAACCCGGAACCATGTGGTTGGTAAACAAGCTACTTACCACACAGCCACTCCTACTTGCAACCTTTTCAATGACTTTCATCTTAGTCCGTTACGAAGGCCGCATTTGTCTGCTTGAGACCTTGTTGCATGCAGGTATGTATGTTTGCATGCTTGTATGTTTGTATATGTGTGTGTGAGTGTGCCTGTATGTATGTGTACATCTGCTAAATTGTGCATGCATGCTTGAGTGTATCTATGCATATGAGTTTGTATGTATGCACATGTGCCAGTTGTGTATGCATGTGTGCCTATATATGTCTGTGTGTGTGAGTTTGGTCGTGTGTTCCTGCTCTTTGTGTGTGTGTGTATGTATATGTCTGTCCATACTACCTATGTACCTACCTGACTATCTATCTATCTATCTATCTATCTATCTACCTACTTACCTACCCACCTAGCTACATAATTAACTAAGTAGCAAACAGTCTTTATAACTAACTTAACCACCTAAAACCTATTTACTTACCTAACTACCTACCTATTTACCTACTTGACTGCCTATATATAAATGTAACTGTGTATGTATGCTATACCTGACTTGGCGAGCTGGCAGAACTGTTAGCACGCCGGGCGAAATGCGTAGCCGTATTTTGTCTGTCATTAAGTTCCGAGTTAAAATTCCGCCGAGGTCGACTTTGCCTTTCATCCTGTCAGGGTCGATAAATTAAGTACCAGCTACGCACTGGGGTCGATTACATCGACTTAATCCCTTTGTCTGTCCTTGTTTGTCCCCTCTGTGTTTAGCCCCTTGTGGGTAGTAAAGAAATATATGTGTATTTCCTATTTAGTATGGGTAATATTTCATTAATGAAACATTATTACAGTATTAACTGTAAAACTAGGAATATAGTCGACAGCATGAGGTGTATGGAAGGAGTTTGTAAGGACAGAAACACGGCATACATTAGCTGAAAGGCTAAATGAGAACTGGAAAGAGCCTGACCTCAGTTTAAACTGAAAGGCGTTTGTTGCAACAAATGTAAACACAGAAAAACTTCACGAAATATATATATATCTTTTTTTACTTGTTTCAGTCATTTTGACTGCGGCCATGCTGGAGCACCGCCTTTAATCGAGCAACTCGACCCCGGGACTTATTCTTTGTAAGCCCAGTACTTATTCTATCGGTCTCTTTTTGCCGAACCGCTAAGTAACGGGGACGTAAACACACCAGCATCGGTTGTCAAGCAATGCTAGGGGGACAAACACAGACACAGAAACATACACGCACATACATATATACGACGGGCTTCTTTCAATTTCCGTCTACCAAATCCACTCACAAGGCTTTGGTCGACCCGAGGCTATAGTAGAAGACACTTGCCCAAGGTGCCACGCAGTGGGACTGAACCCACAACCATGTGGTTGGTAAACAAGCTACTTACCACACAGCCACTCCTGTGAAGAATACGTAAAATTAAGACAATTGAGAAAAAATATTTACAATAAAATTCTAATTGATAAATATAATTTTTTATTAAAAGAAAACACGCAGGTGAAGTAAATCTTGTGGTGGGAAGAATCAACACAACACAACACAACATGTGGGTGAAATGAAACACAACTACAACATGCAGTTGTCATGGTAACAAGTTGTTAATGCTTCGCAGTCTGTTGATTGGCTAAAATTACCCAAATTTTTCCCAACTTTAATTCCAAATAACATCAGATTCTTTAATTTACGAGATAAAGTAATTGGCTGATCGTAATCAAAATTTAGAGTAGCATCGATGCACCAAAATTTAAAGCAATCTGAGCAAAATTAAATAGGGTTGATTTTGTGAATCTACACCCACCATTTGAAAGGTATTTGTAAATAATTTCATTCAAATATATTCATTTTTCTGAAAGTTTGGAAGAAAGAAATTTGTGAACAGCGAACACATATGTTGATATGCGCCACATGGTTTAAGAGAAATATTTTTGGTTATATTTATAAATTCAAAGGGGGTAAAAGCGAAAACAGATATTTGCTATATATTAAGAAGAAATCTTTATATATAAAAGTGAAGTTGTGTGTCTGTCTCCTACGATTTAGATTCCTAACTACTCCCACATTTTGCGGTGCAGTGTAACCAAAAGCGGGTATCTTATAGTCGTGATTCATATCGAGCCCTTCTGGGTATTAGCGCGCGTCTACGATGAGTCTACGATTTAAAAAAAAATTTACCATAATTTTTTTCTCATTTTTAACGCTTTTTTTTTTTTTGCTATTATATAGGGGAAGTAACTCTCTAAAAATGTATTATTAAATCTCAGAACGTAAAAAGCTACAGTAACACCCCTCCCCTTTGTGGTTAGCCATATTGAGATGGCTATTATACTTTACATCTCTAAAAATGCTTATATAGTTATTTCCCTTACAAACCCGAGCAACGCCGGGCGATATTACTAGTATAATGTAAATACGAATCCAAAAACATTTTACCCTCCCTACTTGATAATATCCAGTTGTCAACTCGGTAATAAATATAATTATAAATAAATTTTAACAATGTATTCTTTATAGTTGAAGTTAGTTTTATATGTTTATATTCACTTCAATGACATTATATTTAAGAATAAGTATAAGTTTGTACGAAACTATTGCTGTGTCAGTCAGAATTTGCTGAGTTTACATCCCAGGTGCCAATTTTGACGACTTCCTCTTCCGTTTCAGTGATCTCCAGAAATGGTTCGTATTTGTTCTTGTCTCGCTTATCTTGATTAATCTTTGTAATTTCTGAGATTTGATTATTGAAAAAATATATGAAATGTCTCAATCAATACTCTAGCATATGTTAATTTTATTATTTTTATGTAATTATAATTCAGAAGTTGATTTATGTAACCACAACATGAGGTGTGCTCAACCATGTATAATATCTTTCGTGTGAAAATTTCTTTTTTCTACATTATCTACATATATTTAGAAAATTCTTGTATTTATATTAGTTCTTTCAGAAAATCTGTAATCTTTTAGCTGTTTCCAAAGACATTCATTGCTAAATTTGTTAATTGATTTCATGCTAACAGTAACAAACATTTCAGATTTCGTGCTTTTAGTAAGCCAAAATCACACTGTTTTGTAGTATTTAAAGTAGCGGTAATAGAATTGCAATTGATTATACCGTTTCGTCGGAAATAGGCAATATATTTCTCGCGTTTTTCCGTTTTGTTAGGCTAAACGTACAAAAAAGGTCGGAATTTGCGGTAAATATGGTACCCGGTATGGTGCCTCGTTGCGTAAGACAGTTAAGAAGATGGAAGTATCTCAGCACGCCAAATATACCTGCAAATTTTGTGGCAAGGTAAGCATTTTATTAATTTTTCATCGCTTCTGTCTGTTCCGATATAGACAAGTTGCAAATATAGGGATTTATGGGCAATTACTTGTTGGCGGGCCGTCACAACACATCCATTCGCTTCCCCCCCCCCCTACAGAAACCCACGTTTTCGACCACGGAGATTCTGGAAAAAAAGTTAGCATTTCAACCCCCCCCCCTCTCTCTCGCAATTCATTTTCCACTTTTTTTCAAAAATTTATTGGCATTCTTTCGGATTCAGTCAATTTCCGTGAGCACGTGTCGTTTTGTACGCGTGTTCTGTTTTTATGTATTTAATGTTGCAATATTTCGGATCTTTGGTGGTTAAAATAAAAAAAAAACCCACATGGACTATTATAATTAATACTGCTTTTGGTACTTGTATCGCAGAGTGGTCCCGGTTTGCGCAGACGCGCGTCCGTGCTAGCCAGACGTAGGCAGTCGATCCTACAAGCTGACTGGCGCATGCACGATATATACTTGTATATATACGATATATACTTGTATCGCACGTCTCCGATTCGCGCGCGCGATTGTATGACGGGGGAAGTTCTTTTGAAGTTACCGTGCATGGGAAGCATTGATGTACATGTGTGTGTTTAGGGAGACAGAAGTATGGTGTGTAAGTGAAGTGCTTCTGTTAGTGTGTGTGAAGAGACAGATAGAGTAATGTATGAAAGAGAGAGATAACTGAAATTTTTTACTCGGTTTTTGCAGTGCGTGCGTATGTATGTATCGATGTGTGTGTGTATGTATGGCCGATTCAGTGTTTACATTATTTCGAGTTAAAACAAAAGATAACCTTTGCCTGTTTATGTAACGGTCTGCTATGTAGAAAATAATGAGGTTGACTCAATGGAATAATGACAGTGATCGAAGATATAGACATTTTTTTATTTAATCGTTATATATGCCTTGTCGACGGCAACTGTTTCCCTCGTGGATCTG
The DNA here is from genome assembly GCF_006345805.1 of Octopus sinensis. NCBI lineage: Eukaryota > Metazoa > Mollusca > Cephalopoda > Octopoda > Octopodidae > Octopus > Octopus sinensis. Next base: position 25,634,500 of record NC_043006.1, on the reverse strand, counting down.
TGCATCGGGTTACAGTACATGTGGAATGTAATTGGTGTGTGTCCATTGAGTCGGTGACTTCATTCCTTTCATGTTGGGCATGTGTCGTGAAAGTTCGTGTCCTATAATTCTTGTTGATGCGACTGGCACAGACTGTAATTGTTTTCAGGAGTTCATGCGATGCTGAAGCAGTAAGTCTTTGAAGTCGAGCTCACCAAATATAATGGATAAGGTAACGAAGACTGCAGTTCTGTGGCTCGAGGGTCAGCAATTGTGGCAGGGTTGTTGTGTTCGAATCACGTGGATAACCAGTTGTATCGTTGTGGTTGATGTATTCTAATAACGTCGGTCTGTCACCAATTGTCGATGCTCGATGCTGACAATGTCACTTCTTCATTTCGGCCTATTGTTTTCGTGTGGTGTCTGTGTAGACGCGGAAAAGTTTTAAGTCAAACGGAAAACACATCAATTGACTTAGCAAAGCCATGTGATGAAATTAACTCAAAGAACAATGCACTACATATGTATAAGTAGCTACAGCTAGTTCTAACCATTTCTCTTATTTCTGTAAAATGAATTGTGATAACAAATTTCAGGGAAGAAACTGTGCGTGGTAGCAAATTGTTTCATGTTTGATTTTTAAAACAAATTTGGTTCAGACTCTCGATGTAATGAATACCAAATTAAACATTAGACCAAATTTTGCTTGCACTGGTTATTTCCGTGTGTAGAAGACAATTTTGTAATGGTATTTTAAAATTCCAAAAATCATTAAAGTTACAAGATCTGAAAGGAACATGTACCAGTTGACAATTGCCTCTGGTCCAATTCCAACTTCACCCATCACAACACTGTTTACATTCAATTATTGCCCAGTAATACATCAACTCGAGAAGACAAGTCAATGGTAGGTGGGATTGATCCACAATTCATCTACACAGATACCACACGAAAACAATAGGTGTCACAGTGATATACCTCTTTTTCTACAGTCGGCCGAAATGAAGAAGTGACAATGCCACCTTCACATTCTCTATTGTCAGCATCGAGCATCGGTGACAGACCGACGTTATTAGAATACATCAACCACAACGATACAACTGGTTATCCACGTGATTCGAACACAACAACCCTGCCACAACTGCTGACCCCCGAGCCACAGTCTTCGTTACCTTATCCATTACATTTGGTGAGCTCAACTTCAAAGACTTACTGCTTCAGCATCGCATGAACTCTTGAAAACAATTACAGTCTGTGCCAGTCGCATCAACAAGAATTATAGGACACGAACTTTCACAACATAGTTTTCAGTTCCATCGTCACATGCCCAACACAATACGAAAGGAATGAGTCACCGACTCAATGGACACACACCAATTACATTCCACATGTACTGCAACCCGATGCACAGATCCATGAGGGAAACAGTTGCCATACATAAATGCAACACTTAGGACAGCTACCCAACCAAGAAAACTAACCTTTTCACACAGGACATTACCAGTCAGATTTTGTCACTTTTCGTTACACATGCATATATATATATGCATGCTTGCATCCAATTTCTGTGCACATCTATAGACTATTAACTTTTTTTCCTTTGCATGCAACTCTTTTCTCATGAGAAGAATATCTCCTCCTCATTTTATAACTCTGCCGTCTTTTTCTTACTATTTCACCATCGTCACATCAACAGACATTAAGGCTGCACAGTAGTGGTCGACAAGGCATGTATAACGATTAAATAAAAAAATTTTTGTCTATATCTTCGATCACTGTCATTATTCCATTGAGTCAACCTCATTATTTTCTACATAGCAGACCGTTACATAAACAGGCAAAGGTAATCTTTTGTTTTAACTCGAAATAATGTAAACACTGAATCGGCCATACATACACATACATGCATACACACGCACGCACTACAAAATCCGAGTAAAAAATTTCAGTTATCTCTCTCTTTCACACATGTACATCAATGCTTCCCATGCACGGTAACTTCAAAAGAACTTCCCTCGTCATACAATCGCTTTCATTACTTCAAAAGTTCCCGCAAGCCCATATGTAAACAAATATACGTGGTTTGTAGTGTTCTTGTAACGAAACATCGCCTAAAAAGGTAAATAAAAAATTATGGGGGAGATTACTAATTGGATATAAGTTGACATGAAATTTTGAAAGTGTTTGCATATTCGGAATTTGTCATCTAAGACAAGGGGTTGGTCTTCCTTCCTTCTCCATAATCGTAATCTCCGACGTATAAAACTTAGGAATCCTATATGAACCATAACGGACAGACTTGGGTAATTGTTCAGTAAGGTTATGGCGTGATTCCATGGATAAAAGTAAGTTCCTTTTACTACATATGTCCCCCTTTATTTTTTTTATAACCATACCGAAATTTGTTATTCTAAATTCAATCTATTCTTCAGTTGTGAAATCAGTTCTGAATTCAGAATATATAAAGAAAATGGAAATACAAAATTTACCACTTTTATGGAGATGAATTCTATTATGTTACATAAGAGCTTCTGGGTAAACAACATTCTTTGTTTTCTGGTTTGGAACATAGACAAATAAGTTTTGCAAACTACCGATCCTGGATCAACCAACATACAGTTGACCATGAGAAAAGCAAAGGTCAATTAAGTGCAAGCCAGTCGATTTCAAAGTCTGATTTTGAGACAAAGCAAACACTGGGAATTGTATTCATTAGAACTCAAATGGCATGTCTGTTGGTTTGATTGGAATTCTTGGAATGAAAATCTTTTCCCTAGAAGCACATTCAGTGTTGATGGTAGCTTCTGTCACATTGTGGTAATGTCTTCACAATCAACCTTGTACCATTGCATAATTTAGGAGGATCTAAATTTCTTAGAAGCATTATTAGGACTCTTGCCTTCAGAAAAAGCTTGTGAAGAAGTGCCAGATGGTTCAAGAGATTTGGCTTTTATTTCTAGCTTGAAGTTTGTTTTTTGTTTTTCCTTGTTGAGAATTGAAATTTTAAAATTTTTCTTCGGGATTGTATACGTATTTCGCAAGAAAAAATGAGGGAGTAGGTTGAAATTTTGAAAAAAAATGTTTTAAAATTGGTTTCTCCATAACCAAAAGTGTGGGATCCCGTAAAAGAAAAAGTCAATATCCATTTCCCCAAAAGTTATGATAGAAAAATCGTGTCTTGTGAATTTTCCAAAAGTCCCTTCACCATCCTGCCAGGGTTGTCAGTGCACTTCTTTTTTTTCTTTCTTTCTTCAAATTCGTGTTCCCGGGTGAAGGTCTTTATATTGACCATTGTCTCATTCTTTCGAGCAAGAATTACCCTGTCACACAACCATTTATGTGAATAATAATTGTTACTTAGATCTAGAAATACTCTGGTCTTCAATTCAGCTGGGGAAATTCACCATGGTAGTAATATGAGCCAAATTGATATCACCATTCCCATCAAATGGGTACTTTCCCATTTCCTAATTGGAGGATCCAGGTTGAAAACTGTTCTGCACATTGATCCCCATCTAATAAGACTCGCATGTTAGTATTGAAGGAGAATTTCAGTACTTTATTCCACAGGTGTGAAGACTTAATGCATGCTTTTATTTCATCAGGTCTTGTTCATCTTGGAATGACTGGTAATGTCAGTCTGAAGTCTCCTGATAAAACTAATGTAACTCCTCCCGTAGATTTCTTACTGCTTATGTCTTGTAAGGTCTTATCAAGAGCTTCCATTGAACCTCCATGTGACATAGTGCATTCATCCCAAATGATCAGGTGGCGTTGGTGCAACACTTCTGTTGAACTTGACCTTGGACTCATTTGTGATGAGATTTCGCAGTAATTTAAATGCAGAATGAGCTGTTCATCGTCCAGAGAGAAGTGTCAGCAATGCCGGATGATGCTACAACAACTGCAATTCTTTTTTGTTGCCCTAAGCAATGTTGTTACAAATGTTTTACCTGTGCCACCAGGAGCATCAAGAAAGAAAATTCCTCTCACTGACGAAATAATTTTATATACATAACGCTGTTCTGGAAGAAGCTTTGGTTCATGTTCATTTACATATGCAGCCAACTCTGTAATGTCATAATTTGTCTCTTGAAGTTAAATCATTAATTTGGCAGTCCAGAGCCAGACTCTTGCAAATTTTTGCCTCCCATGGCCAAAACTCAATCCTCAATTTCAATCCATGCTTGGTTAAAAATTGTTTCAGAGAACTAAATATTGATATCTGGGTTTGCCTGTTGAACTGCATACTTTAAGTCCTCAGCCATGTCCCTACAATGTTTCATCCAAAGCTGTAGAGGACTGCCAAGTTGATGCATGTTCAGTATAATTGCAAAAGGTTAAAGCGTTTCTTTGGAGAATCTGATACTGATGCCTCCTTTTCTAAAAAAATGTGTTCTTCTACAAAATAAAAAGATATTTACAAAAAATGTGAATCACACTTTTGTGTGAGTTCAAAATATAGATTGCTTAGCTATTTGAACAAGTAATGTTCAAACTTTCTATTTGGGTACCTCTTTTTGTCCAACTCAACACCACCTTTGCAAAAAATTAGCACTTTAAAATTTCAGTTTTACCTCTACCCAGCCAATTTCTTCGTGTTTCACGTTTTTCAGAATTCCTGTGGGGCACAATACATAGAAAATGTTTTTTATTACTATGTTTGTACTATTGGAATTTATGATTTTGCAAAATATTTTTTCAATTTCAACTCACCCTTCACACTTTTTCCTTTTTAACATGTCTAACTTGATCAATCAGTGTGTAAACCTTGATTGATGAAATCTGAATTTTTTTTTACAAAATAAAAAAATATATATTTTGAAGTTACTGGTTCAAAAGAATTATGGTGGGAAATTAGGTGCTGGTGGATTTAGTATTAGTTAGCTAACATTTAATTAGTTAACATCTTGATTGTTTGATTGACCAAGCGGTTAAATGATTACTCAACTAATAATGATAAAAGTGAAATAGAACCAGTGCATGTGGTGGGAGAGGCATAACTACCTTCTCAAGGTGTACCAAAATATTTTTTATTATGAACTTGAATTTAATGTTACCTTCCTGTTAAGTATATTTTCATCAGTTGAAAATGTTCAATATAAGATAGCCTGTTTTTATTGAGTGTCCAAACTTATATTACACCTTCTTGACCACTGGTTAATATGCAGTTAAAATCCTCAAAGTCCCTACAGATGCTTCTCCTCACAATAAAATTGTTTTGCAAAATTGTAAATTCCAATAGCACAAACGTAGTAATCCAAAGCATTTTCTACATGTTTTGCATAATGGCGGTGCCCCAGCATGGCCACAGCTCGTGAGCTGAAACTAGAATCAATCAATCATATGAAATCTGAAGAAATTGGGTGGGGTAAAATTGAAATTTTGAAATGCTGGTTTTTGCCAAGGGTATAGGGTGGTCTCAGTCTCGAGTTGGACAAAAAGAAGTACTCCAATAGAAAGTTTAAACATATACTCGAGAGAAAACAAAGCCTATGTAATCCGAATTCCCACCATATGAAGAACATATGTAGAAAATTTTATTTTAAAATATTCATTTTTCTGAAAGTTATGAGGAAACAAAAGTCGAGGGGGCACACTTGTGTAGGAGTGGCTACAATGTAGTTAGTTGGAGGTTTGGCTGTTATTTCTAGCATGTGGAGAGATTGCTTCAAAGCCTATTTAATGTGTGGGTTGGAAAACCCCGGCACGTAAAAAGCACCCACTACATTCTGAGTGGTTAGCATTAGGAAGGGCATCAAGCTGTAGAAAGATTGCCAGATCAGATTGGAACCTGGTGCAGCCACTGGCTCTCCAGACCTCAATTAAACCATCCAACCCATGCCAGCATGGGAAATGAACATTAAACAATGATGCTGATGGCGCAAGGACCAAAAGGGTTTTGAAACTGCTTCCCAACCACATGGTTGGTCCTGCATAGCACCTTGGGCAAGTGTTTTCTACTATAGCCTCAGCGTATATATATATATATATATATATATATATATGTGTGTGTATTTGTATGTCTGTGATTGTCACCACCACACACACCATCATTTTGCAACCGATGTTGGTGTGTTTACATCTTTACTGTAGCAGTTCAGCAAAAGTATCTGATAGAATGAGTACTTGGCTTGCAAAGAATAGATCAGTACACTGTTGATGGGTGGTGTGCAGCAGTGGCCATATATAGTTTGCAAGCTTCATAAGTGATGGGGAAGCGAAATTATATGAAAAGTACAATAGTCAGGCTTATGTGATACTTAGAATATAAGGGCGGTTGCATAATGTCCCTTTAATCAAGGTATGAAGCGGGCCTGAATTTGTCAGAAAATGTTTTGTATATAGAATATTTTTAATGCTGAGTATATATTATAAAGAGTGACATGTTTCATCTTTGTGAATATGTGTGTGCGGGTGGCACATAAAAAGCACCCACTACACTCACGGAGTGGTTGGCGTTAGGAAGGGCATCCAGCCGTAGAAACACTGCCAGATCTGACTGGGCCTGATGAAGCCTTCTGGCTTCACAGACCCCAGTAGAACCGTCCAACCCATGCTAGCATGGAAAACGGATGCTAAACGATGATGATGATGATGATGTGTCAGTATTGAGCTTGTTGGGTTTTATTGTATAGATGTGGTATTGAGAGAGTGGCTAGCTGGGCTGTTTGAAAAGGAGACCAGTTAAGTACCTCTTTTGGCTCTGCATTTCAGGTTAACCTTTTACCACAGTATCTTTTTATGTAGCAGTCATCCTTCATTACATACCTATACCAAGTTCTCTCTTGCACACTACATCTGATTTTCCTTATCATTTTTTCTTGCAGTTCAGTTGTACTGTGGTATTTATGCACACTGATATTGCACATTTATTGGAACACGATTGATTCATTTCTTTCTGGCCTTTGCAAATCTGCATTCAAAATCCACATCTCACTACCCTGCAGCATTGCAGTTCAAACAATCTACTCTTCTCTCTGTTGGAGAACGCTGCTCACTATTACTTTTTCCTTTTCTGGTTAGTGTTCAGTTAGAATGTCTGCATGTTGAAATCTACAGAAATAATATTATTTAGTTTGTGTATGGATAAATGCAGACAGGTAACATAGCTGTGTTGTTGAAAGTTTGCTTGTCAACCACATGGTTTCAGTTTTTAATTCAGTCTTGCTGCATAGCACCTTGGGCAAGATTCTTCTATTATAACCCCAAGCTAACCATGGCCTGTGAATGGATTTGGTAGGTGGAAGCTAGGTGTTATTACCATCCTTGGAACAGGTATGAGTTTGAGTTAGTAACGGGAAGGACATCTGGGCATAGAAAACTTGCTTAAATAAACTTCATCCAACTCATGAACATGAAGTGGATGTTAAAATGATGATGGATGGCACCTTTAAGTTATTGAGCACAGATTTTGTTTTATAGATGCATGTAGTCAGTTATTAACATTAATGATGTACAGGCAAGACAATACACCAAATGGTGAGTTGAACCTATGGGCTAGCAATTTTGCTTGAGTGTTGCATATGACAAAGGCTTTGCTTGGTAAGCATTGCTTTTGGCAAAATTAAGCAGCTGGTACAATTGGCTTTTTAGATTTGCTCACCATTTTAATTGGAAGAGCTTGTATTTGTGGTGATTGCTTTAATATGGTTCAAGGACAAGGGGCTAGTTATTGAGTTGGTGGCCAGAACTGACAAAAATGGCAGGTTTAGAAATCCAGTGTAATTGAGGATATTAATTACTGCAGGCAGTTCAGATAGCAAATGGTTTGGTGTCCCCATAGCAGTTGTGTCTATATGAGAAATGATACAAGAACAAAAGTGAAGTCTGTGCTAGTGTTTGCAGAAGTTAGATCCTACCTATTCCACTTAAGCATTAGGAAATGTTGGAGCTTGTGTTTGTCATAAACCAAGTTCACTGAAGAAAGTTTTCAGGATTTGAGGGAATCCCCCACCCCCAAGAAAAAATTGTTTGCTCAACCTTGTCCATTAGTCAATCATTTTTATTCATTTTGGATTTCTCTTTATTAGGATGCTGTGAAAAGGAAAGCTGTTGGTATCTGGAATTGTAAATCTTGTAGAAAAATTGTAGCTGGAGGTGCATGGTCTTATAGGTAAGGTTTCTTCTCTTTTTTTTTTCTTTACTTGGAGGGGTGTAAATTTAAAACATGTATATATTCTCAAATTCCAATGCCAAAGGGGGTTGTTTTCTAAATATTTAATAGGGTTTTAACCCTTTCGTTACTAACCTGGCTGAGAAATCTTTTGGTTCATAATACCAACCCGGCCGAGAGAACCTATTGTTATTTAAATGTAAATTTGAACCCATTTGGTTCATTCGTTAAAACGTGATTTCACTTTGTAAATAGTTGGCTTATAGTATCCGACATTGCTTGAAGTGATATCTCACAACTCAGTGAATTTTGGGAGGTTTTTTTCGGCATCGATTTTTCTTCAACTTTGAAAATGCATATGAGTTCCATGTTATCAAACATTGATTCCAAATTTAAAGCTTTTTCAACGGAAAATAGGGAGATATTGAGAAAAAGAATGAAATAGGTACTAAAGCACATGGTGTACAAAATAATGAATAGGATATTTTTTTATCCGAAAATGAAAGCAGTGATTCTGAAGAAACAAAGCAGCAAAGACGATTTTACATCGGAATGAAGTAAAAAGAACTTTTTAAATGTTTTATTAGCAATTTTTCTGAGGAGATAATGTTTATCTATTGCCTTTTTTAGGAAGTGAAACCATTAGACTTTTATTTTTTCAGTATGCTAGTTTGAAGCGATCACTTCGAAAACAAATCTACGCAGATTGTAAACTAACACAAAATGGGGGATCAAAGTTTGGAAAATTTGTGAAGCAAATACTGGGTATTGCTGTGGATTTAGTTTTTATACAGGGAAGCTAATGTTAGTCAGCATGGCTTAGGGTACGATGTGGTCTGGAAGTTATTGTTTGAAGCGATCACTGTGGAAACAAACTTAGGCAGAATGTAAACAAACACAAAATGGGGGTACAAATTTCGGAAAATTTCTGAAGCAAATACTGGGTACTGCGTGGATTTAGTTTTTATACAGGGAAAATAATGTTAGTCAGCATGGCCTAGGGAACGATGTGGTCTGGAATTTATCACTTCCAAACCATAACCAGGGCCGTATATTATTTTTTGACCGATTTCTTTAGTTCGGACAAACTTGTGGTGGATTCCAGTATTTCAGTTTATTCCACCTTTATGGTTGGTACACCTGTTGTGCATTAAATTCAACTGATGATCTAGTGATGTGCTCAATTCTTCTTTATCAAAATTTTGTTGCATTAGCTGATGATTCATTTTCTATGGTGATGTTTAAACAAAATTTTAATATTTTTACCTTTTGCTCAATTTACCTGTAATTAAAGTCACTTTGACACAAAAGTTATGCAATAGAATTGATTAAGAACCCTTTCTTTAATTATGTTCCAAATATCACATTAATATGTTGATAAGTAAAAAAGTTAGTTAGTTAATGAAACAAGCCTAAATTCATGATTATTTTAGAATTTAATTGAAACTCATGAGGTGTATTTTGGTCAGAAATATAGTATCGAAAGGGTTAAAGAATGGGCTCAGCTATGTGTATATATGCACAAATTTCAACCTGAGCTGCTTAGTGCTCAACGGGTTGGAAGAAATATTAACTTACGAGCCATAAATATTCTCAACAGGAAGAACATCCTGCCAAGTTTCATCTGACCCATGCAAGCATTGAAAAGTAGACATTTTGTGTGATGTATCTTAATCTTTCTCCATGAAGGGGCAGATGATTGCTATTCTAGCCACACATACACTGTGTCCATTAACCCCTTACTGTTTATAATGCAGGGGACATTGTATTGGTTATAGACAAGTCAGAGAACTAGAGTTCTTCATTTAAAAATCTTACCTTCAAAGTGTTAGAATTTATACTTCCACTGTTTCATCTGACACGTGCATGAATTGAAAAATAGATGCTAAGGTGTTTATCCTTCTAAAATATTCAGGTATTACACTCCATAAATCAGTCAGTTAAATTTTATAAAATGTAAAATATATTCAAGTACTATGAAAGTTAAGTCAGATTTATAGAGCATTATTTTTTTTGTTATTTCAGTACAACAGCTGCAGTTACAGTTCGTAGTGCCATAAGACGTTTGCGGGACATGAAGGAATCCTAAACTTAATGGTTTTCCTGATCAATAAATATTTTAAAAATTATATACTTGGTGGGTTTCATTTTCTTTAACCAGCATGTGTGGACAATACTAAGTAGTCCAAAATAAGCAAGAAAATATCTGTGTACAGCAAAGTTCATCTTAGCTTTGCAAAAGTGTCCTGTATATGAAAATTCATATAGATATTATTGAATTGTCCTTATTTGTTCTCTGCTCTTGAAGTTACTATGAACTCAATGTGATTACTCTTTGAATTTATAAGTCCAACCTGTCAAGTGGTCTTCTGTGTACTAACGTAAAGCTATAGTTGAATATACATGCCCATAATGTTAGTAATGGAATAGAAACTGGGATCTCTTAATTGTGGAGCAAGCCTACTCGTGTCTACATGATTCCTGAAATAATAATAGAGCATAGTTTTCTGGTATAATAGTAAACTAGGTTTCTGAGATATAGGCAATATAAAGTTAGAATTTGGTGATAATATTGGATAGATACTTAAATTGCTCTGTCCAAAATCATTTTGATTGGTTATATTTGTGTTGTCATTGACACTGTATGGGCAGTGAGGTAATGTACCTTATTTAAAAGAAATCTTGCTGCCAACTTCGAGAAAGTTACTACAAAACCAGTTATGGTGGAAAGCCGCCTATTCGAACCTGATGTTTCCAGAATTCTTGTATTAACTAAACCCACTTGGGTTAAGCAACAGTATGATTTCATGTTCATTCCTGCCATGAAACTATAGCAAATGTTTTGTATGGATCAATGCTACACAAGCTTCTCTGGTGTGCACACTGCTGCTGCATAGGCAGCCGTGTCATAAGTCCCGTTAAGAGTTTGGAAGGTTGGGTCTCTAGCAACAATCACTTCCAAATTGGTGTGAAATTTCGTTCCTTTGAGATGTTTCTTCAGTTGTTGAAAGCAGTGATAGTTGGAGGGGGCCACGTCAGGAGTGTAAGGTGAGTGGTCTACCAATTCAAATCCTGTCATATTCTCCATAGTTTCATTTGTTGATGCATTGTCCTGCGGGATACGATAGCATCTCTGCTATAAAGCTTTACACAGTTCATCCACACATAGACGTATTCTGCATTGCTGGTGTAACCCTTTGGCATGTATTTTATGAGGGGTACTCCATCTTAACTCCAGTATCTTTCCAGCTGACTTGGGATGCAGTGAACCATTTATATCGCACCAGCACACGACTCGTGCAGACTAATCCTCTTCACCAGATGTGGCCTTAACATTTCTGTGGAGGATGGGTTTTCTTGAGTACAGCAAGGCACCAGATGCCTCGGTCCTAGAATAGCTGTTTCTATACATGCATCATATAATCTTTCTCTCACTCCAAGAAACATTTGGTTGCCAATTGAGGTGAAAGTGCTGAATTTTCTCGATCCTATTCTTATTCTAGCTATTACTCAATGTACATCCTCCTCTACTACTAATTTGGTCCCCTAAGTAGCAGAAATTATCCACTACCTCTAAAGAGCCTCTGGGGTATTTGAGAAAATTGATTTCTCAAGTGTCTAGTTTTTATGGCTCTAAAAACATCCAATTGAATAGGCCATCATGCTTAAGATTTGGGAAATGAGAGCTGATAACAGGAAGGGCATCCAGCTTTAGAATACTGTCTCAATGAGTGTTGTCCAACCCATACTAGCATAGGAGAGGGTGCAAAAGTGGTGGCTAGCAAGCATCACAAAAAGCTGCTAAAGTAATTGAAAGAAACAGAGCATCTTAAAATAAATAAGGTAACAAAAGGCTTTAAACAGTTCAAATCCTTGCTCTCTCTCTCTCTCACAGTAATTATTGATTCCTCAGATTGAGCAGTATATATTTGGAGGATAAAAGTAATTTGCAGCCCTTTTTCGACTGAAAGGAATAACATCAACTTATTTATCTGGTGTTGGAACTGTTAAAACTAGTTGGAGTAAGATGCAAAGAGAACATGTAAACGTTGTTGCATGTTTGTAAACATAAAAAACAAATTACTGACAATTTTTGACCATGAAAGATTTAAATGCCATGTTGGAGTGAGCTCTCCGAACGAATGATTTTTTTTAAAAGAAAATCATTGGAAACAAGGGAGAGAAATCAAGTCATTTTTTTTATTTATTTATTTTTCTTTGCAAAGGTATCACAATACGTTTTGTTAATCAACAGTAGATAATTAAAGTGCTATCTTCTACATAAATTCATCTAATAAGGCCTTTTTAAATTCATAAGATGGTTGACTAAGTCTGAAATAGTAAACAATTATTTCCCAAAACAGTACAAAGAGTATGTATATATCTGCCTTATCCTTATTTTAATTGACAAAACAAATGCATTTTCTACAAAAATGGCTTGAAACCATGGCCAAGTAATTTTGTTTATAGAAAATAAACCTAATGTAGATTGAAATAATTTTTGGGAGATGAAATTTAAATAGCTCAATGGTAAGGTGAATAAGGAAGCTTATATGTTGATACATAGACATGTATAGAGATAGTTGGCTATGGCAAGTATGTTAGAGAAATGTCTATATTTGTCTTACAGCAGAAACTTTACATTTTATTTATAGAAATTACATTCAAAAAGTTATTAAATCTAACTTTAGAAAGTATTTTGAACTATTGGCAAATACTACCATGATAATTATTTAACTTTTCTGAGAGGTTACACAAGGCCATATTAAGATACTAGCTTTCTCATTTCTTTCATGTGCTTACCCATCTTCTCACAAACATATATATATATTGTTTATGAAGTTAAAAATAAACCGAATGGAGAGAAGATTAGTGTTAGTACTTTTAAATCTCCAGAAAGGATAACAAAATCTTCACAATTTGGAGAAACATCTTACAAAATAGGATCAGCAACAATGCATAAGAGTGAGTGACTAACACTGGTTATCACCTTTCTTACAATAAAATTATTATTCCAAAAGCTATTGTGCCAGGGATATTAAAATTAAAAGTTCAGGACTGACAGCTGTTTTATTTTGGCTATGTAATCAACTTCAATAACAAGGTCCTAACAAACTGAGATTTCACTCCAAAGGTAGATGCTTGAATTTTATGCCAGTCCAATGACAATAGGAATAGGATTTAAATTATAATTTCCTCACTAGTGTTATTAGGTTTTGATGCTGAATAACACTTCACAATCTTCCAAAAAGGTTCACTCAGAGTGAAATCTGAATTGAAGACGAGTCCTTTCCTTATAAATTTCAAACTTAAATATACATTGCATATTTTCATTAATAATAAAGTTCATTTTAAAAATCTATTTACAATTTTAAAAAATTATTTTAAGTGAAAATGCCCAACTTGAAATTATTTGAAAAACATTAAGAAAAGGTATTATCATGTACAACAGGGAAAAGTTCATATCTTACATTAAAAATAAATGGGGATTTTTTTCCCAGGTGAATTTGATAGCTGCTTTTAAAAAATAGTCACCATTTGGTAATTGGAAAAGCAAATTTTCTTTCATTTTGTTTAACATGTATGAGAATACACACCTGTACATGCACATACGCAAAAATATATATTCACAACTATACATACATGTACATATATACATGGTTTTAGGTGCATGTGTATATATACACACAACATGTTAATATATATATGTATATACATGGTTTAAATACATATCAACAAAGCATGAAATTTATCACAAGATGCTGTCATCTGGGTGTTGTAATTTAAATTGTTGTGGCATTTGTTTATAATATTTGTCAGTGGTCATCAAGCTCTGTTGAATCAAGGAACTCAAAGTCATCAGCCAACTCTGTGTCACTATGTTCTGTATAATCTTGTGTAGCTGTTGGTCGAACTTTCCTTCTTCGTTTAACTGTTGCAGTTTCATACTCATGTAGTTCATTCTCTTCATCTGACATTTGCTGATCTGGACCAAGTGCCTCAGGATTTGAGAGACCCTTTAAAGCCATTTTCATCATGGATCCCATTGCTTGTGCTACAATATTTTCTGCAATATCCCGTTCAATGTCTACACTATTATCTTTTTGTGATGTACCACCAGTTCTTGTATCTAAACCAAATTCTCCATCATCAGAATCAGAATCAAAGTGTGTTGGCACAAACTGAATTACATCTGATGATTTGTTATCTAGCAATTCATCATCAGTGTGGTCATCAAATGAGGGCATCTCTTCTCCAAGACCTTCAGCCAAATCTTGCTCTATATCAGTTTCATGGTCATCTGCAAAATACAAATTCATAAACACATATCAGCATATAAAACATTTTCAGCAGTACCAATGCTGTTATCAACCTCATTATCATTTCAAGGTCCTCTTTTTCAATATTGTGTATTTCTTTATTACCCACAAGGGGCTAAACATAGAAGGGAGAGACAAATGGATTGAGTGGATTACATTGACCCCAGTGCGTAACTGGTGCTTAATTTATCGACCCCGAAAGGAAAGGTAAAGTCGACCTCAGCAGAATTTGAACTCAGAACGTAGTGGCAGAGGAAATACGGCTACGCATTTCGCCCAGCGTGCTAACGATTCTGCCAGCTCAATATTGTGATAGACACTTTAATATTTGTCAATATAATCAATCCTGTACATTGTACAGGAGATGCAACAAAGAATATAGCAGCGAATATCCTTCCTAGCACCAACTGTTATGATGAAGCAATCCAAATATTTTTATTGTAATATCAGCATCTTAAGTTCTGTCTTCTCTTGATTTTGAAACAGTTAGGCATTCCATCACTGCTATGTTTTGATGAAATGCCAAAGATTAAAACAGAGCAGAGCACTTACTAGTTCGGAATGTAAAAAGCTGGCCATGCAATATATTTTGTGTGCATCAAAGAGATCAGATAATATAACAAGTTTCAATAAAATAAAGTTTATTAAGTAGTTGGTGATTTCCTGACAAGGGTGTAATATTACAATAGTTGAAGGTGTATCATCCTAAGTATAAAAACAGTACTGTAAGGAATATATTTGTTTTATATTTTGGCACAAGGCCAACAATTTCAGAGAGGGGATGAGGGATAAGTCAACTTCATCAACCCAGTGTTCAACTGGTACTTATTTTATCAACCCCGAAAGGATGAAAGCATTTTGCCCAGCGTGCTAATGGTTCTGCCGGTCGCCACCTTGCAAGGAATATATTTAGGTATTCTAAAGTGTTAACTGCAACTTAGGGGTTTAATTCTATGGGAAGAAAAATCCAAAGCATATTGTAAGAATAAAAGATTTCTAGATCTTGTTAGCAACTTAGGTGAAACTATATTCCTAAGTATATAATACTTAACCCTTTCGTTAGCAACCCAGCCAAAACCGGCTCTAGTACAAATGTCTTGTTTTCATAAGTTTTGAATTAAAATCTTCCACCAAACCTTAGTCACAATTTATGTTCCTAACACTAGCTTAATTGATAACTAAGTTATTTTACTAAATTCTTTGTTATATTTAAAATTAACTGAAAGAAACAGAGCATCTCAAAATAAATATGGTAACAAATGGGTTAATTGTCCAAACCATGTTTATATATTTTAATTATTGATTTTTCGTCTATCTTTTCTGTATACAAATAGAAATAAATTATATGCAAAATGTGACATAATTGATGTCTGTATGGAAAGCTTTTCCTTTTACAACTTTGTTACTGTACTGCCAACATTCATTTAAACTAAAATAACACAAGCCTGCCACAGCTCTCTTACATAGTCTATACCTGGCTCCAATCTTTTTTTTTTTTTTTTTTATTAAACAATATATTCGATATAATAGAATTTGCAATAAATCAAAGATATATCATTTAATAAAATATCATTAATAAACAAAACATCATAATTAATTTACTAAAATAATAATATATAAACATACATATAAATTCAAAATTATACATATATATATATAAAAGATTTATTTATCAATATTAATTTATATTATATTATACTATAATATCATCATTTAGCGTCCGCTTTCCATGCTAGCATGGATTGGACGGTTCATCTGGGAAGCCAGAAGGCTGCACCAGGCCCAGTCTGATCTGGCAATGTTTCTACGGCTGGATGCCCTTCCTAATGCCAACCACTCCGTGAGTGTAGTGGGTGCTTTTTACATGCCACCGGCACAGGTGCCAGACGGGGCTGGCAAACGGCCACGGACGGATGGTGAACATAATATAACACATAGATTACAGTGATTATCAGCAATCTTATAAGATCTAGCATGACTAAGTATTTGCCATTTAAGCTTATATAATTTATTATTATCGTTCAACTTCCATATAAATTTACTTAAACTGGTAATACTTAACTTATCCACGATCCTAGCAGTACATTTGTGATTTGCGATACGTTGTTTAATAAAATTTTCAGTTGGATCAATGTAAAAATAATTAGTCCCTTCAGATTCTACCCTACATCTATACACTAGGTTATTTTGCATACATAAATATTAAAATAAGATTTATCTTTAAATCTACAATTGCAACTTTTAGTTCTATCATAATTACTATTAGGTCCAGTATTAGAGTTAACAGATTCATTAGCATTTCTATTTTCATACAAAATATTCAAACTTTTGTTATTAATTGAAGAGATAATTCTGAATATATTTTTAGATACTGAAAATGCTTATTTGTCGAATTGAATCATATCAAAATATATACTACACATACAATCACAATTTTTTTCCATTCTTCACCACAACTGCCCAATGAACGGGAACGCCAAACTCTGAGTAGCAGATTTTTGTGATGTTTTTGCAACTTTAATAATTAAAAAAAGCATACATACATATAGGCGCAGGAGTGGCTGTGTGGTAAGCAGCTTGCTTACCAACCATATGGTTCCGGGTTCAGTCCCACTGCGTGGCATCTTGGGCAAGTGTCTTCTGCTATAGCCTCGGGCCGACCAAAGCCTTGTGAGTGGATTTGGTAGACGGAAACTGAAAGAAGCCTGTTGTATATATGTATGTGTTTGTCCTCCTAGCAATGCTTGACAACCAATGCTGGTGTGTTTACGTCCCCGTCACTTAGCGGTTCGGCAAAAGAGACCGATAGAATAAGTCCTGGGGTCGATATGCTTGACTAAAGGCGGTACTCCAGCATGGCCGCAGTCAAATGACTGAAACAAGTAAAAGAGTAAAGAGTATATATATATATATATATATATATACACACATATTTACATATATATAACTCTCTCTCTCTTTTGGAGAGGCACTGACCAGCTATACACACACAGGAGTAACTCCCGCCTACCGAATTCAATCACAAAGCTCCGGTCAGCTCGGGGCTATAGCGGAAGACACCTACCCAAAGTGCCACGCAGTGGGACTGAACCCGAAACCATGCAGTTAGGAAGCAAGCTCCCTAACCACACAGCCATATGCATATATATTATTTGGTTAATAAGAGGCTTACACAAATGAAATAAAATAACAGTAGAGTTTGAGCAGATAAAGTTAGAAAGAAACTGCCATACTTACCATCACTATTCTCAATTGAGTGGTTTTCAGAAAGAGCTGGTGTCAGATGATCTGGAGTCCTTTCACCCTCACTCTCAGTTGCTGTTGTAGACAGTGCTGTAGGGTCAGCTTCGGGATATAAATCACTCATCTTAATTTCATCAGAAGGCAGTCCCACATGTGAATTAATTTCATTTTCAGTAGTGCAGCCATCACCTCTGATTGCTGAAATATTAAATGAGAAAGACAAGAGTAAAATCACGCCGAGAGTTGCTGAAGCATGGAACAAACTGCCGGCATCAGTTGTTAGTTGTCGGAGCACTGCATCCTTCAAAACTTCCATGCTTTCTGAGATTCACCAACACTACACCTGATTTTCTCCCCTCCATACACACTCAAGCATGTATCTGACTCATACATTATTCGCTTTCCAGACATTTGTACATTACTGCATATACTCTATACGCACTTTCTGACAAGTTGTGGTGCACTGAGCACTGTATACAATAATTTCATTATTATTATAAAATATAGGATTCTACAAAAAAAAAAAAAAAGAAGAGGAGGAGGAGACATTACAAAGAAAGTTACTTGTTTGATGAATATACTCAGCTCAAAAATTTGACAGTTATTGTACAAATGAAAACAATTAACCTACCTCATTGCAAGTAGATGATAAAAGATATAGATTGCTGTTCTTAAAAGTAGTGATTCTATTTTTAATAAATTTAAATTCCCCTGCCTTACTTGACCGAAATATTTATTGAAATAATGATCATTTTTCTCTTTAATAAAAGTTTAATCTTAATTACTTTAAACATGTTATTACTAACTTTACTTTTGCTTTTCAGATAATTGACATTTCTGTTCATTTTTTTATCCCAGTCACTATCTTATAAAATAACTAGGTTGTTTTTTGCAGCTGTGTGGTAAGAAGTTAGCATCCCAACCACACAGCCCTGAGTTCAGTCCCACTGTGTAGCAAACATTTTCTACTATAGGAAAGCCTTGTGAGTGGATTTGGCAGACAAACTGAAAGAAGCCAGAGAGAGAGAGAGAGACTACCGCTTGACAACCAGCGTTGGTATGTTTACATCCCCATAACTTAGCAGTTCAGCAAAAGTGACAGAACAAGTTACCAGGCTTAAAGAAATAATAAGCACTGGGGTTGATTTGTTTGACTAAAATCCAACATGGTCCAATGACTGAAACAGGTAAAAGATAAAAGATAGTGTAGCACATGTAGACAAATGTTCAATGATGTTAGTAAAGGTCATTGAGTGTTCTGAGTCTTTCAACAATCAACACACCCCAACCAGGATTGATTGGGCTCTAGCCGGTGTCCAGTTACTGCTACCTCATCCAGAGCTCATACTTCCTGATCCGTAGCCACCTCAAAGCAACCACTGACCTTTATAGCCAGCTTGATGGTCTTATACTGACTTTTATGATTTTCAATGTCCAGCATTTTGTAGGCGCTGAAGAGAGACTGGCCTAAAACCCATTGTATAACCACCTGTTGTCTTGACATAACACTACCAGCTCAGCATATTTTTACCTGTTCCTCTTATTTTCTTCCTCATTGCAATCTTCCACAGAAATGGAGCATCTCTAGGCAGTTTCTGAACAACTCTAACATACTTCATTCAGTTGTGGGGTTGAACTTGTCTTTGCCCTCTTGACTACCTCCAGGATCTCTTTCCAGCTGGGTTCCTTCTCATCAAATTCTAGAGCAAGTGTAGCTAAGTTTGATCAATAACTTACCATGGCCTAGGTCTAAGTCCCTGAATTAATCACTGAACGTGGCTTTGAGGTAAATGTCAATTTCACCTTTGAAGTAGGAGGCAAAGTCAGTAAATGTTTAAAAAACATTTACAAGAATATGCCATTGGTATAATAACAATCAAACAACACTGAGTTTATGACCAACTATCTCTATGTTTCGCTCAATATTTAACTGAAAGCATTAACAATCCATTGACATTTTCATCTAACTATAAATAGAATGTGACACACATCAAAAAGTACTTACCACGGATAATAGTCCAAAAAATACTGAAGAATGACATCACATACATAATCCTGCTGGTGACTGGTTCAAGTTTCTGTCTGAATCTCTGAGGCACACGATAATATATTACAGGTGGACATAATAAAAATATTATACCTATGATTAAAAGAAAACAAAGAAAGATTTCTGATCCACATTGTTTTTAAATACACTCTATTTCAAAAAGATATGTGTTATGTGAGACTTACTGTAACAATATTCTACAACCACATGGTCACTAATATTTTACAAATATGGTATTTTTCACAGGTAGAAACAGATGAAAATGCTCACCTGTTTCCAGATAAAAGACATTGATAGAATAAGTACTAGATTTAGAAAGTATAAGTCCTGTGGTCAATTTTTTTTACCAAAGGTGGTGCTCCAGCATGGCCACAGTCACATGATTGAAACAAGTAAAACAATATAAAACACTATGCCGATTTATTCCTGAGCAAGGTTACAGAAAAACAATATTGGCCTTAATTTCTCTATCTGTGTGTATTGGCATATCCCAGAGTATGGTTGCTTTCTCGTTTTCAACCATACTCTGGGATATGCCAATACACACAGACAGAGAAGTTAAGGCCAATATTATTATTATTATTATTATTATTACTGTTGTTGTTGTTGTTCAGGTCACTGCTTGGAATCAAACTCAGAAACTTGGAATTATTTATAAACCCTAAATAATGTACATAATTCCTCATCTCTTAAATATAGAACTGGAGCATGGTTAGTGTCGTGGATGTGTGAGGGGAGGGAAGCCACTAGGGAGGCAAGGACACGGTTGAGGTATTTTGAGATCAATTCCATAGGAAGTTACAGGCGGAGGCGATGGTGTGGCCAGGGTTGTTGGGCTTGTAGGATTTGGGGAAGGAAGTAAATGATGGGCGTGCAAGGAGTATGAACAATGAGGTTGGAAATGGAAGGAGGAAATGAAGTCATAGATAGTGGAGAACACAGTCTGTTGGTAGCTAGGCTTGGGGTTGGAGGGCAGAAGGCAATAGGAGGTGTCTTGAAGTTGGCGGAGAGCTTCAGTCTTGTAGAGGTCTGCACGGCTCCACCCTTGTTGGCTGGTTTTATGATCAGAGACATCGAAGAACCAAGAATTCGGCTGAGAAGATTTTCAGATGTCAGGGACACCTGTGAAAGTTAAACTGGTCCACAACATGTTGGCAGAAGCCTGCAAAATGATCAACTGCTTGGAACTAGCCAGGAGCTGGCATCCAGTGGGATGGTCAGCGGCCTAGGTCAGTGAAGCAGTCCTCTTCATTAGATGCAGGTGGAGTGTTGTGGAATAGTGCATATAGCCTGACATGGCACACAAACCTATGAATATTTGCGCAGTAGTTTGAAAAGTTAAGATATACATACGGCAATTTACATGTGGATCTAGTTGTGTATATATTTGAAATCTAAAGGCTTCCTACTGATGAAAACTAGCCTCAATAAATATTTTTTTTACTGGAATTAGTCAGAAACCATGGTCTGGGAACTAAATGAGATGGTAAACGTTTTTAATTTTCATTCCTTTCAAGAATTTATCCCAAATTAGTGGTTTGAGTTTTCTACTGCTCTTTCTAGCACAAGGCTTTCCTATTTGGAAGCCTCTTGATTTGTTTTAATGTACACGATATTTTTATGTGAATAATATATAGTCTATTGACTAATTCTTTTTTTGTGCTAGGCCACTGGTAATAATAATTATATAATTCTTATTACCCTAATGTTATTTATTATATATATGCTTGTATGTGTTACATTGTCAAAAGCAAATATGGATGCAATGATTTATACTTACCTATTATGTATGATACGATAATGCCAGGTACATAGCACCCTACTATTGCCAAGTTCATACATATATAAGTATTTGTTAGACAAAACTGAAAAAAAAATTAAATTAATGTATAATAGCTGGTATGTCATACAAATTTACTTTTAAAACTGCTCTATTAGACCCCACTTTTTTTTTTTCAGTTGGGTCTTCAGTTAATCATTCTCAGTAAAAATCAATGCAAAATTATCTCTTGCAGATGTAAGACTAAATACTTTACTGTAACTATTACAATAATCACAGAAAAGTATCTAATTCTACATCAATAAGATTGTGCACACTTAAATATACTTAATATTTCACTCCTTAGACATTTACTACATAAAATGTATTTTATCAAATATTATAAAGTTAAATTTTTAAAAATGCTATTGATGCAATTAACAAATCTCAAAATGTTATATATAAAATATCGAGTAAAACAAAGAAGTAGTATTCCTAGTTGTAATCATCGTAATGTTCAGAAATAATCAATTTGATAACTGGATAAGTTTAAATATTTACAGAAATCTATTATATAAAAAAAAGGTTGGCTGGGCAAAACAACTGGGCACTTAACAGTTTGAAAGATATCTACCTTTATTTTTGGGCCCAATCTATCTAGCTAAAAATGAACATTTTGGCAGGATTCCACATCTATAACATGGTGAGTTGAAAAATTACTTATTAAAAGAATATTCATGCTGTCAACAGACAAAATCTCCCACCAGGAGTGTTCAAAAGCTAAAAACAAGCAAGGTAAGATAACTCCAATAAAATTAACTAAGGTTATTTGAATTATCCCCTTGGTTTTCTTTTTCCCTGTCTCCCCTTCTGTGTATATGTGTGTGTGTGTGTATATAGTGAAATTTATATGCCAACAGAATTTGGCCATCCTATAAAGGATGGTGTTACTGTTGTTTTAGCCCCAGGAAAACATCTTTTCCAGCTGGCCATCGACACACAGTCGATGTGTATCACTTAAAGAATATACAGTATTTGCAAGTGGAGAGAGCTTTCATCACTAGCTAGTGGTTTTCTCACAATGGGGACAGGTCTGTGAATATTATGTAAGTCTAGAGATGGGACAAAAACAACAGTAACATAGTCCTTTATAGGACTGCCACATTCAGTTGGCATATAAACTTTACTATTCAGTAGTGTTACTGTATATCTCTCACTCAGATTTTTAAAACAAATTATATATATATATATATATATACACACATACACTTATATGAAATACAAGGAGCTTTTTTGTCACTGTATGAATAATAAAAGTTTTTTTAGCTTAGTATATTACTATGTGAAACCCTACTATGCATAATTAGTATGCAGAACAACTCCACTGAGGTACTCCCTTCCGCCACATTATTCACAATAAACTCTGCTGGTAGCAGTACCACTTTAAACTAACAAGTGGCTCATTAGTTTGCACTGGGAGTAAATCCAACTCCTATTGTGAGTATAGCTTAGCAAGGAATGGGAGTTGCTTCAAATAAGCAACACGCAGATAATTTTTTAGTGGCAGGAAACACCCAATGGATTACTAAAAAAGAAAATTTTGTATATGCAAGCTCGTTACATAATATTATATTCTAGATAACATCAAAATACTTAAATGTCTTGTTTTCATTATATTTATCAATGTGAAACCAAGGATTTACAAACTCACACGCAATGGATGCTCCCTTCGAAAATTCAGCCATCGACGCAAAGTTGATTGTATACAAGACATAGATTGGTTAAAGTGCTGGCACAATTCAGGCACAGTGAGTAAGTGAGATTGGACAGAAACCTGACTGGATAAAGAAATGAACATTGATGAAAACATTTAAGTAAGACAAAGCAATGGAAATTGCAGAAATTATACTGAAATCTACAGAATACACACAAGAAATTTGCAGACAACCAAACTAAAAAGATGAAGATATTTAAAATTCCAACATGAAGGAATAACCCCAGTTACTTATAACTCCAACAGTTAGACCTCTAACTGTAAGATAGTTTTTCATTCATCCAAATCTGTAATGAAGATTAACAGCATCTTTAAATCCAGTGTTGTCTACTTTGATCAAAGATAAACTTTATCATTGTAGATGGCTCTCTTCCAAAGTAGAGTAGAGCATACGATCGGAATGTAGTTATGTCCCTTACTGACAAAACTACCAATTTCAAGAATTCATTAAAATTTGTGTACGTGTGTGTGCACACACATATTTGTGCAAAGATTACATGCAGTGTGATAAGGTTATTCTTTTGCTTATCTGTTTTGTGAACTTTATTGGGTTGATTTTTGTTACCAGTTTCCTCACACTCTGATGTCTAACTGTACTTTTTATTTCACTGCTTTTTGCTTCCAAGTGATAAAACTGATCTAAAATCATGCTGAAGAACCTCTGGAGCACTTACTGTCTTATGCAATGCAGCTAAAGCAGTAGAGTTATAGCCTCCATGCCCCAAATGCATATGCAAACATCTAAATTAATTTGCTATATGAAAAAGAAATGTTTTCTGGTGACATTTCATATTCTGACAGTTTTAACCTCATTGTTAAGAAATCAACCTACTTTTATTTTCCAAACGTAGAAGCTCTCTTACTGATTTAATCTAACCTTGTTGTAATAGCCTGATTGCCCTGGAAGACCCAATTCTCTAAAGCAAAATTATAATGTTTATATCACATTAGAAAACACTGATATAGACATTGGGTCATCTAGGCAACTTGGCTGACTTCAAACTAAAATGTTTACACATCAACATACAGTAACTGCTGAAATCATTTGTTTACTTACTCAATCTCTCTCTCTCACAAACACACACACACATAAACCTGAAGGGGATGACCCTAAAATAACTAAAATAAAATAAGGGGATGACCCTAAAATAAAAGTAAAACTTTCTGATGAAACTTCAATATCCTCAGATGATTTTATATATTTTGAATAGATTTGTTATAATCTACATTTTCATTTAGTAGAAATGCCTATGCACCATTTTGCATATATAGAACTGGTGCCATAGGAAATTTCTAGGAAAGAATCCTCTGCATTTCTGAACTTCTGTCACTAGACATCAATATCTTATATGATACCAACATTCAACAAAATGCACCAAACTTCTGGACAACTTGAAAGAATTATCCATAATCCAAGTCATTAACCCTTTTGATACCAAACCGGCTCTGGCTCTGAGTACAAATGTCTTGTTTTCATAAATTTTGAATTAAAATCTTCCACCAAACCTTAGTCACAATTTATGTTCCTAACACTAGCTTAATGATAACTAAGTTATTTTATTAAATTATTTGTTATATTTAAAGTAATTGAATGAAACACAGAGCATCTCAAAATAAATAGAGTAACGAAAGGGTTAACAAAGCTAATCATATGAAACGCAATGCAACAAATGTTCTTCTTCCAGACAACATAACAAACAGACAGCAGCATCTCATTGAATGATATCAAAATAAATCATACAGCGACCACAGCCAAATATTCTTTAAAATATTATACAGCATAAATCCTCCCTTGACACGTATAAATCCTTCTCAGTAACTTCTGAATCTCTATGATGAATACATACCCTACATCAGTAACAAATAAAAGAGTACATATATACTTTATAATCTACATCTAATTTAGAAAGAATTAACACCTTGGCTCTTTATAACTTGATTGATCAAATCAGTTCCCAAGCAACAGCTTTGATCTTCCCCAGACTATAATTTTCAGTTTAGGTCACCAGATATTATATGTAAGAAACACTATATGTTCTAAAACATAATACACACTACCTATTTCTTTATTACCCACAAGGGGCTAAACACAGAGGGGACAAACAAGGACAGACATAGGTATTAAGTCGATTACATCGACACCAGTACGTAACTGGTACTTAATTTATCGACCCCGAAAGGATGAAAGGCAAAGTCGACCTCGGCAGAATTTGAACTGCAGACGAAATACCGCTAAGCATTTCGCCCGGCGTGCTAACAATCGGTATTTGGAAATCTTCAAATATCTTGAACTACAAAAGGAAGCAAAAAACTTACTGCTAGAAGGGAATTATATAATATTTTTAAAAAACCTATAAGTTTTAGCATTTTGTAAAAACTGTACAATATTGTAGAACCATACTCAGTTTAGAAATGTCAACAACAGCGTAATATGACATTTTCTCAGCATCATCATATATTGACACACTTAATAATAATGTGTGTGTATATAGACTGAAACATGCATGCTTGTATGCAAGGATATCATAACCTTTTACTTGTTTCAGTCATTAGACTACAGCCATGCAGGGCTCCACCTTGGAAAAAATTTAGTCAAACAAATTGACACCAGTGCTATTTTCTTTTTTAAGCCTGGTACGTATTCTATCAGTCTGTTTTACTGAACCGCTAAGTTACAGGAACATAAACAGAGATACAATGACACACACATACAATGAGCTTCTTTTAATTTCTATCTATCAAATCCAAAAGAAGACAACTGCCATGGAGCCACAGTAGAATTGAACCCTGTGGTTGGGAAGCCAACGTCTCAGCACACAGCTATGTCTATGCCCATTATATATATGCGTGTGTGTGTGTGTGAAAAGGCACATGGCTTAGTTGTTCAGGTGTTGCACTCACGATTGCAAGATCACATTGCTCTGCAATCATTTCAACATCTGACATGTGGCACCCATTGCACCTGTACAGGTAATGTCAATGTGATGGAGGGAGTGAATGTATGCCTACACACACATTTGATCTCTATTAATAAATCATCTGTGTAGTTGTTTGGTAAGAAATGAAAACCCTCATACGTCATCTAACAACGGGAGAGTCCATCATATATATATATATATATCTGGCACCTGTGTTGGTGGCACATAAAAAACACCATCCGAGCGTGGCCGTTCGCCAGCCTCATCTGGCACCTGTGTCGGTGGCACATAAAATCACCCACTACACTCTCGGAGTGGTTGGCGTTAGGAAAGGCATCCAGCTATAGAAACACTGCCAGATCTGACTGGCCTGGTGCAGCCTTCAGGCTCCCCAGATCCCAGTTGAACCGTCCAACCCATGGAAAGCGGACGTTAAACGATGATGATGATGATGTTGATGATGATATGTATATATATATATAAACTTGGAACTTTTTGTAAATCTTATTTTTTTATGTAGCATTGATCTATTATAACAAGTTTTTTTTTACCTTATCTTCAGCATTAGGTCTCATAGTAACAATTTCATTTGCTTTTTCAGGTATAAGTTCAACTATGTCAGCTCAAGAAGCAAAAAGAGAACACATTTGTTGATTTGCTCTGTGCAAGAATTAACATCAAGTGAATTTCTGAGTTGATTAATGTACCATTAAACACAGTTTACAATGTCAAGAATCATTTGAACAACACCAGAGGCATTCAAAGAAAGCAAAGTACTGTAGAACCAATAAAAAGCAAGATCTAGCATTCCTGAAGGCCCGCAAATCTAGAATTTCAAAGGACCCAGTCACATCTATGATGAAGCTGACAATTAACATGAAAGTTGATGCCAAGACTGTAAGAAATGCTGCTCACTGTGATTTAGTCCTGAAATCCTTTGCACAAACTCCAAGACACCTCCTGATCAATTCAGTGAAAATCAGGAGGCTTGAAAGGACAAAAAAAGTGTTGTTCTTCCTCAATCTTTTGGAAGGATCAAAATTCCATTTTAGACAAGGGCGAAAATTCAAAGTTAAATCCAACTTCACTTACACCTCAGAAAACCTCATTTATGTTATCAGATGCTCGGGCTGCCATAGGGTCGACAGGATTGTCAATTAGACGGAGATGTATGCTCCACAGACAACAGATATCCTCCTCGCAATATCGCCAGATATATCTCAATGAACACATTGACAGATGTGCAGAACAACTGCAACCACAATTCCTAATCTTCCCATTATATCAATTTGCTATTTGGATCTCAACACAAATATGACTAAACAAAGAGGTGTCATTTATCAAAAAATATAAGACGTAATTAAATTAGAAACCCATATTGAAAATTTAGAGATTTACCTACTGTAAAATACCTTGGTTACCAATTATCCCCACTAGCAATCAAAATGTCTAACTCAGAAATTCATCTAAAATTCATAATTTGAAAAGCGATAACAAACCTCAAGACAAGAAAGAATACAATGATCGCCCATGTCCAATTTATATTATAGAAATACATATATACACACGCACATACACACACACACACACCTATATAAATATATATATATTTTTACATTCATTCGTTTGTTTTTGCTGGCATAGGTTAAACACAAACTTATTTGAGGAAGCATTTTTACAGTCAGATACCCTTCTTTTTACCAACTCTTTCCTTCTTTCAAGGGAGATTTTATTCTTCTATTCTAAGACAACAGAGGTATGGGATGTAATGTTCACAGGGAACGTAAATAAATACATCACTTTTCACTCAAATGATCTCATGCAAGAAGCAGAGACAAAAACTTACCAGATACACACACAAAGGCATACATAACAGGCTTTCAGAGTTTCAATCAAACAATTTCATTCACAAAGCAATGGTCAGCACAAAGCAATAACAGAAGGTTCCATGTAGTGGGATTGAACCTAAGGCCATATATTTGCAAAACAAACTGTTTCCAACCACATAGTTTCAGGTTCAGATCCACTGCATGGCACCCTAGGTAAGTGTCTTCTACTATAGCCCCAGGTGGACCAAAGCCTCATGAGTGGATTAGGTTGACAGAAACTGGAAGAAGACTGTCATATATGTAGGTATATATGTAAGAATATGCATGTGATGCGTATTGCCTTATCTTGACATCACATGATACATGTAAATAAGTGTCACTGTCACACAGAAGTGTCATTCATTTCCAATATTCTGGGGAAACATGTCTGGACATGCAGAAATAATATCTTGCTTGGAAACAGGTGAAAGCTGGAAACAGGGAAGGCAACAAACCATAGAAAATCTGGTTCAATAAACTCTCTCAGACAAGCATAAAAAAATTAAAGCAGTGGTGCCACCGCAGCTCCATGTGTGTGTGTGTGTATATATATATATATCATCATCATCGTTTAACGTCCGTTTTCCGCGCTAGCACAAGTTGGACGGTTCGACTGGGGTCTGGGAAGCCATGGGCTGCACCGGGCTCCAGTCTGATCTGGCAGTGTTTCTACAGCTGGATGCGCTTCCTAACGCCAACCACTCCGCAAATGTAGTGGGTGCTTTTTACGTGCCAGGGGAGTCTAACAGCGGCCACGATCGGTTGGTGCTTTTAACGTGCCACCGGCACGGAAGCCAGTCAAGGCGGTGTTGGCATCGGCCATGTTCGGATGGTGCTTTTTACGTGCCACCGGCACAGAAGCCAGTCAAGGCGGTGCTGGATTCGGCCACGTTCGGATGGTGCTTTTTATGTGCCACCGGCACAGAAGCCAGTCGAGGTGGTGCTAGCATCGGCCACGTTCAGATGGTGCTTTTTACATGCCACTAGCACAGAAGCCAGTCGAGGCAGCGCTGGCATTGGCCACGTTCGGATGGTGCTTTTTACGTGCCACCGGTACAGAAGCCAGTCGAGGCGGCACTGGCATCGGCTACGTTCGGATGGTGCTTTTTATGTGCCACCGGCACAGGTTTGCACACCCAAGCCAACCAGAGAGCATTAAAACTCACTCAATCTTCTAAAAATACCAACTGAATTTCCCTCAAATCACTTCCTACTGTTTTAAGAAAGACATCCCAGATTATAAGACGTCTGTACCAAGTTAAAAAAGTAAATGGTTACAGCTGAATCACCTTTAATCACTGGTCAACTATTTGAGAACAGATATACAACTAAGTAACAACAGTAACCACACACACAACTTTATTTAAAAAATAATCTTATCTAGACTATGCTTGCAAACAACAGAGTTGGTGATAGGAAAGCTTACCTCTCCGGAACTTTGATTTTAAATCTATTACAAAATCTGGTTCTGATTCTAAGGAAGACGGCTGGAAGTAAAAACAACAGATAAGAAAATTCAATATGAAACAAAACATGTGATGATAAACTAACTAAATAACTAAATGAAGTAGAGAAAAAAAATTGTTAAAACAAATGTGGAAATGAGGAGGTCAGCTTACTAATCAGTGCCACCCATGTGTGTATGGGAACAAACATCAGACAGGGATGATCAATTTGAATGGCATTAATGGTAGTGGTAGCAACTGTGCAGTTGGGAAGAAGGTTAGAGGCTTGAATTTTGCTCACATAGCCCACCACGAGTTTCTCTGGTCTCTAGTTTTTTGGGATCTTTTTGGTTTGAACGGCAGTTTTTTCTAGCGGTGTCATATGAAATTGTCACCCATAATTATGACCCTAGTATCGATCTACTGCATTTCAATCTGGGTTAGGGTTAGGGGTGGGAGGAAGGGTATCTTTTTTTCTTCACAAATGTAAATAAACCCAATCTGTTTCTTAAACGAGGGACATATTCATACGGCACAGAATGTTTTTTACCTCAATAGAGGTCAGTGATTGGTTGA
Source organism: Octopus sinensis (assembly GCF_006345805.1). Taxonomy (NCBI): domain Eukaryota; kingdom Metazoa; phylum Mollusca; class Cephalopoda; order Octopoda; family Octopodidae; genus Octopus; species Octopus sinensis. Next base: position 25,604,455 of record NC_043006.1, on the reverse strand, counting down.
AATTGCAGAAATTGAAGAAAAAAATCAACAAATATCTTACAAACTCTAGAATTTTCTCAATAAAGCCAAGAGAAAAAGATGTTTTATAAACACATTCTACCAGTATACGAAGTTTAAAATTTTTTAGTTACCTAGAATTTATGTTAAAAACTGCCGTTCAAACCGAAAAGATACGTTTTTTGTTTGCTATTCACGCTTTCTCAACCATATTGTACTGATAGTCAATTTATTGTCCAGCTGTCAATTATGTGTATGTCAATTAAGGCAACAGGCAACTCAGGATATCACAATAGCCTTTCTATTGTAAAAATGAAACATCAGGCAGTCGCTCCCCTATCTTTGAATGCATCCCTGTAGAAGATACCAGTTCATCACAAAGATAACCCTAGATATTGCTGCAGGTATTCATTTTCAGCTGAAAAGACTGAAATGCCTTGCTCAAGGAAACAACATGCAGTCCAGGAATTCAATGCACAACCTTATGATCATGGCCCCCAACACACCAAAAATTAGCCCATGCAACCTTCACAAAGTTATTAACATTCCCATCCCAAGGACCAAATATTTTAATAAGTTGTCTTCAGCGCAGGAGTGGCTGTGTGGTAAGTAGCTTGCTAACCAACCACATGGTTCCGGGTTCAGTCCCACTGCGTGGCATTTTGGGCAAGTGTCTTCTGCTATAGCCCCGGGCCGACCAATGCCTTGTGAGTTGATTTGGTAGATGGAAACCGAAAGAAGCTTGTCGTATATATGTATATATATGTATGTGTGTGTGTTTGTGTGTCTGTGTTTGTTCCCCTAGCATTGCTTGACAACCGATGCTGGTGTGTTTACGTCCCTGCCACTTAGCGGTTCGGAAAAAGAGACCGATAGAATAAGTACTGGGCTTACAAAAAGAATAAGTCCCGGGGTCGAGTTGCTAAACTAAAGGCGGTGCTCCAGCATGGCCGCAGTCAAATGACTGAAACAAGTAAAAAAGAGAAAAGAGAGCCTACTATAATCACTAGCTTAGGAAGGAGACCTTAATGTACCGCTACGTAACAGTGCAATAGTCAGTTTCTATGTTATATAATTAAGTTCTTTAAAAGGGCATTATAGTGAAACGTACAAGAATGCCATACAAACAAGACTAGCAGCATAAGATACTATAGAAACTGCTGGTGGTGAGAGTGTTATAGTGAAAGCAACACACGAATGCCATACAGAAACATGGCTCAGATAGATGATAAGATGCTAGAGACACTACAGGTGATGAGGGCATTATAGCCAAAACAAACAAGAATGCCATATACACAACATGGCCACGAGGATAAACTGGTTGTGATGAGGGTATCATAGTGAACAAGGCGGCAAGGTGGCAGAAACGTTAGCACGCCGGGCAAAATGCTTAGCGGTATTTCGTCTGCGTTACGTTGTGAGTTCAATTTCCGCCGAGGTCGACATTGCCTTTCATCCTTTCGGGGTCGATAAACTAAGTACCAGTTACGCACTGGAGTCGATGGAATCGACTTAATACCTATGTCTGTCCTTGTTTGTCCCCTCTGTGTTTAGCTCCTTGTGGGTAATAAAGAAATCGGTATCATAGTGATGAACAAGGTACTACAGAAACTATTGGTGATGGGGACTTAATAGTGAAACCACCAAAAATGCCATACACAGAAGATGGCTACAAGGCGAAGATAGTACAGAAAGTGTTGGTGGTCTGGGTATTCCAGTGTAACTAATGTGAATGCCATACAGACAACATGGCTAAAAGGAAAAGATATTACAGAAACTGCTGGTTGTGGGGGCATTATAGTAAAACCAATGCGAATGCCATACAGAGAGCATGGCTCAGATGATAAGATACTACAGAAGCTATTGGTACTGTGGGCATCATAGTGAAACCACAGCATCAGTGTGAAACCGATAAGAATGCCATACAGACAACGTGACTAAGAGGATAACGTACTACAGAAACTGTTGCTAGTGAGGGCATTATGGTGAATCCAATGAGAATGCTATAGACAACATGGCTTAAAGGATGAGATAAAATAGGAACTATTCATGATGAGGGCGTTATAGTTGAACCATCAAGAATGCAACGCACACAACATGCCTAAGAGGAAAAGGTACTGCAAAAGCTGTTGGTGATAGGGTCATTGTACTGAAACCAATGTGGATGCCATACAGACAGCATGGCTAAGACGGTAAGATACTACGGACACTTAATGATAAGGGCATTGTAGATGAAAAAGCCATACAGACAACATGTCTAAGAGGGGAATATACTACAGAAACTGTGGCAGGTGAGGTCCTTATGGTGAAACCAATGTGGACGCCATACACACAGCATGGCTAAGGGGATACTACAGAAAGCATTGCTGGTAATGGTACTACAGGGAAACGAACAAGAAATCCATAGCAACAGCATGGCTAAGATGATAAGATACTACAGAAAATGGTGGTGGTGACGGTATAATAGTGAAACAAACAAGAATGCCATACAAACAGCATGGCTAAGGAGATAAGATACTACAAAAAACTCATCACAGTGCAACCAACCAAAAAGCAATACAGACGACATGTCTAAGAAGAGAATACACTACAGAAACTGTTGGTGATGTGGGCATTATAGTGAAACCAAAACGAATGCTATGCAGACAACATGGCCAAGATGATAAAGTACCACAGAAACTATTAGTGGTGAGGGCATTATATTGAAACCTACGAGAATGCCATACAGACAACATGGCTAAGAGGATAAGATACTCCAGAAAATTTTAGTTTGAGGGCATTATGGTGAGGAACAAGGTACTACAGAAACTGTTGGTAATGAGGGTTTTATAGTGAAACCAATAAAAATGCCATACAGAGTCATATTTCTAGATCAGATGTTTAATTACAAATTCCTTCAGTTCATTTTGCTGGTAGGAATTAAATATTAGACTTCTCTGAGAAAATTCTTTGTGATAGAATAGTACGTTGGTGAAGGTGAAAACTAGTAGATATTTTATCAACCACAGAACTTGACTGGTTGAATATTTTATCAGTCCCAGTACTTGAGTGATATGCATTTTACCAAGTCCCATGCTCACTTGGTATGTATTTTATCCCAGTTTTGATTAAGGCATATATTCTATCAACCCAGATTTTATAAAAAAATCAAAGTCAAGCAAGGTGGCTTTTGAAATCAGAATACAATGGATAGTAAATACAACCAACACCATCTATTCTGCTGTGTGCCACTTTTTCTGTAAATACATAAATACATACACAAACCCCAGCCTCTATAACAACTGTCATTTCAACACATTTCATCATAGATGGTCAGGTTTTCTACAGTACCATATCTCCAATCACTATAGTGTTTTGTCAATTCCCCTGAAAGATGCAGCACTGTCAAGTTAGCATTCCCCGCTTTCTCCAAAGTGTTCTTCAGTCTCCTAGTTCCATACCAATGCAGCCTTCTCTTTTGCATACTATTTTTGGGGAAGGTCTTCTTTTTTTTTTAAGTATAAATAAACTTAGCTCATAGTCATCATTATCATCAGTTTACATCCACTTTCCATGCTAACATAGATTGAATGACGGCGATGTACTTGCATAGCAAGTGATTTGATCTCAGATCGTGTGCTGAACAGTTTGCGGTCTTAAAGTGACGAAAATATTTTGACAAATTAAACTTAAATGTTGAAGTGAATCGAACGGCTTTTGTGTGTTTCTTAAATGGCTTACAAACACCTTCCACGCTGCAATAGATTGAATGAGTTATCAGAAACCATGCCCATCTTCATTGGAGTTACTGCTCTACTTGATTCCCTATATTTTATATTTATTTATTCAAAGAGACACTTATATGAGATTTCAAAAAGTGTGTGGTGGAGTTGGGAAGAAAAGGTAGAAAGAGTAAGGGGAAAAGGAGATGACAAAAATCAGACAGAAAAATACAAAGTAAATAAAAATTATGTAGAAATTAAAAAGCACTTACATGTTATTTTCTTCCAAATTTTATTTATTAAAAGATCAAGGATGAAAAGAACTATGACAGAACAACAGCAAAATGAATAGAAATTAAGGGGTATGTTGTAGAAGAACCTGCAAATAGAAAAATAAAGTAGATCAGGGTCAGTTTTCATAAGAAATATCAAAGCATTATCAAAGATTGTCAGTGAACAAAGTAAGCTAATCTCTCAGTTTTTCTTTTAGATAAACACACCAAGCATTCATACACATCCATTTACATACAAATGTCATAACCATTTTATGTCTACTTTCCATGTCAGCATGGATCGCAGGTCATCATGGTTAGTGTTAGTTGTTTGAGATTACTCTCCTCCTCAGCCTACCTGCTCTGAAGACCACACCTCACTTGTCTGTTTCAACTTTGGTATAATTTCTATGGCTGGATGCCCTTCCTAATATTAACCACCTTACAGAGTGTACTAAGTGCATTTTTCCATGGGGCAAGCACTGTAGAAGTTGTCATACTGCCAAGACATCCCCAAGGGTCCTCTCAACCTTATATCTCCATTCATCCACTATTTAACAAAATGTACTGGATGCACTTTATCAGAACATCTGTACTTCATTGGCTCCTTAAATTCCATGCCCTCAATAAGGTAATGACAGCAATAAGTAAATTGAATTTTGGTAGAGTACCTGGAAGGGATGGAATTTGTGCCGAGGTCTCACAATTTACAGTCTCTTCATAAACTTATTAGTATAGTCTGAAGGGATGGTGCAATGCCTAAGAACTAGAAGAATGCAATTATTCTTCCTCTCTATGGTGGCACGTAAAAAGCACCATCCGAATCGTGGCCGATGCCAGCGCTGCCTTGACTGGCTTCCGTGCCGGTGGCACGTAAAAAGCACCAATCCAATCGTGGCCGTTGCCAGCCTCGCCTGGCACCTGTGCAGGTGGCACGTAAAAAGCATCCACTACACTCATGGAGTGGTTGGCGTTAGGAAGGGCATCCAGCTGTAGAAACACTGCCAGATCAGACTGGAGCCTGGAGAGCTTGGTGTGGGTAGAGTGGGAAGAAAAGAAGTTAAGGTATGAGTGTGAATTGGTGTGTTTGTAGTGGATGGAGGTAGTGAGAGTGGAGTGGTGTATGCTGACTGAAATGTCAAGAAATGTGACAGAAGTGTTGCAAATAGTGTAGGAGAATTTGAGGGCAGGATGGAAGAATTGAACAAAAGAGGGGAAGGAGTCTAATTGTTCGCAGGAGAGTGAAGTCACACTAATACAGTCATCAATATAACGACTATATAATTTGGGAGTGGGACCAGTGAATCATGAGAATATTTGAGCCTCAATGTAGCCAACAAAAAGGTCCGCACAGTTGGGGTCCATTCTCATTCCCATGGCCACTCCCAAGATCTATTGAGGGAGAGAACAAGTTTGGCCAAATGAAGAAGTTTGAAGATGTCAGGTTGGGATTGGGTCGAAAATGTAGAAAGTGTTTGAGTGCAAGAAGTCCTTCATTGCATGGGATCACCATACATAGACTCTCAATATAAAGAGTGAAGAGAAGTTTAGAGGGATCAGGAGGAAAGGAGAAAGAGTTGAAGAAACAGAGAACATGGTTAGTGTCATAGAGAGTGGAGGGAAGCCACTAGGAGAGCAAGGACATGGTCGAAGTATTTTGAGTTCAATTCTGTGGGGCAGTTACAGGCAGAGACAATAGGGCAGCCAGGGTTGTTGAGCTGGTGGATTTGGGGAAGGAAGTAAATGGTGGGGTACGTGGGGGTGCATCAGCCACAACTACAATCTCACTTGGCTTAATGCGTCTTCTCAAGCACGGCATATCTGCAAAGGTCTTGGTCTCTCATCATTGCCTCTGTGAGGCCCAATGTTCAAAGATTGTGCTTCACCATGTCTTCCTGGGTCTACCTCTTCCACAGGTTCCCTCCACTGTTAGTATGCAACACTTCTTCACACAGCTGTATTCACCCATACGCATCACATGACCATACCAGCGCAGTCACCTCTATTGCACACCACATCTGATGCTTCTTATGTCCAACTTAAACTTTGTCATGCATGCACACTGACATTATACATCCAGTAGGGCATACAAGCTTCATTTCTTACAAGCCTATGCATGTCCTCAACAGTTACAGCCCATGTTTCACTACCATGTAAGATGGCTGCTCACACACAGGCTTCATAGTCTGCCTTTCACTCTGAGTGAGAGGCCCTTTATTACCAGCAGAGGTAGGAGCTCTCTGAACTTTGCCCAGCCTATTCCTATTCTAACAGCTATGTTCTCAGAGCATCCACCCCCACTACTGACTTGGTCACCTAGATAACAGAAGCTATGAACTGCTTTTAGTTTTACCGCCTAGCATGTGATGGAATCTATTTTCTGTACATTTTTGGTGTTTACTGTAAGTGTACACCTTCCACACACAAAAACTAACTTCCCTGTTAACCTTCCTCTGATTGCTGCACCTCTTACATGTCCAAAGCTTACACCAGGTACATCTTATGGAGTTTCTAACCACACCTTTTCCACAGATTGAGCAGGGCCATCTACCTGAAAGAATTTGTGAATTGTCCACCTTCTAACTAATAAAGACTTTTGCTTTTGCTAGGATAACTCTAAGGTCCTTCAATTCTAGACTTTGCTTCCATACCTAAAACTTCTCTAGCTCTGGTAGTGACTCAGCTATAAGAACAAGGTTGTCAGCATAGAGGAGCTCCCACAGGCAGCCTGTTTTAAATTCTTGTTATTGCCTGGAGGACTATGATAAACCGGAGGGGGTTGAGGACTGATCCTTGGTGAAGCCCTACTTGTACCCAGAATTCTTAACTGTACTAATTGCCAACCCTCACTGTACTGGTAGCATCCCTGTACATGGCTTGTACAGCTCTCACCAACCACTTGCCTATCCCTAGTTAATACATTGACCACCAGATAAGGGATTAGGGGACCTGTGAAAGGCTTTCTCCAAGTCAACAAAAGCCAAGTGTAGGGGTTTATCTTTGGCTGTGTATTTCTCTTGCAGCTGCCTTACTAGAAATATAGCATCAGTGGTGCTTCTCCCTGGCACAAACCCAAACTGCTTCTCATCTAAACTAACTCTCTCGCTACTAAGTTGGGCTATGACCCTCTCCATGACTTTCATCACCTGATCCGGCAACTTGATACCTCTGTAATTATTTCTGTCTAAGGTGTCACCTTTACCTTTCTAGCAGTTGACTATGGTGCTGCTACACCAGTCATTGTGTATGACTCCTGTGTGTATCACCTGGTTATCTATGTGGATGACTAGACCACAGCCAAATATTTTAAGTGTCTCAGGAGTGATTCATGATGAACAATTCCTGATGGGCTGGAAGCTTTTCCTGTCTACCAAGGTACTGTCAATTCAGATAGCTGGTTGGGTTAATATTTGGGAGGTTAATATTTGGGAGATTCTCTTTTTTCCATTCATTTTCTTGATTTAGCAACCTTTCATACTGGCGTTTCCAAGTCTCTTTCTTTGCAGTATCATTAAATGCAAGTAAGCCATCAGCCATGTGAACACATTTCTCTCCTATAACATCACAATTCTCTCTCACACACTGTCGTGCAATTCGAAACACTTCACATCTCTGTTCCTCAAATCTCTTTTCTGCTTCACCTCTGGCTAAGTAAACTTGTCTCCTAACTTCCTTTCTGGCTATTTGATACAGTTCCCTACTAGCACCACACTTCCAGTCCTGTTCCTTGCGCCTACTGGGCCTGTCAACTACATTGTTCCACCACCATGTCACCTTAGGTCAAGAGGGGACTATGCACCAGCCAGATCTGATCAGTAACCCTCAACAGGTTGTTCTGTATGAACCTCCATTTATCCTCCTCTATTTCATCAAAAGCATCAAGTAATACATCTCTAAATCTCTGTCCATTCAGAGGATCCTTAAGCTTCCAGAACCTTCTTTTCCATGCTGGTCACCTTCTGGGCATCCGTTTAGCCCTAATCCTGAAGTCACTAACTACTAACCTATGTTGTAGGGTGCATTCTTCACCAAGGAAAGTTTTGACATTTATAAGTATCCATCTTTCTCATTTCCTGGTGAGAATGTAATCAATCTGACTAATGTGCTCACCAGACTGGTAAGTGAACAGGTGAGTGGCAAGTTTCCTGAAGTTAGTATTACATTTGCATCACAGCACTCCAGCAACCTGGTTCCCTCTTCATTGCAGGTCACACTTGTACAGTGCTCTTTGCACCCTGCTAGCACAGACGCCAGTCATCGAATTTGATTTTGATTATTGATTTATGTGTCTTATAAAACTATTCTGCACATACAATAACAGCCATACCAACAATCCAACATACCTCAATCATCAGCTGCTCCATGGATATCACTATGGTTTCGACACCAGGGCAGTACCTATCAATCTATCAGTGTCTCACACACACAAACACGCACATATATCTATAATAAAGTATTTATGTTTATATATATATAGATAGACAGACAGACAGACAGATATTAACAGTTATCGCCAAGCTAATATGGCAGTCCATAAATATAGGATGAAAGCTGCCGTTGATTAGCTCCAAGAGGCCATCACCTCTAGCTAGCTAAATGACACACGAACCGGTGTCCATTATAACCTCCGAACAGGGGAGATCAGCCGCTTCCCCTTGCTGGTTAGGCATCTGCAGACATGTTTCAGGGTATTTGCCCTTTATCAATGCAGAGTAGCCAAACCCAGCAGGCGTCGCTGCTGACCGTCTGTTTAAAGGATTATTTACTTAATTTCAGTGGAATACATTTACTGGTTTTCAAAAATAGACCTCCCCAGTTCAACGATTATAATGGATACAGGTTTGTGTGTCATATAGCTAGCTAAAGGCAAAGGGCTCTTGGAGCTAATCAATGGTAGCTTTCGTCCTATATTTATAGACTGCCATTTTAGCTTGTTGATAACCGTTAATATCCAGTACCGCTACTGTAGTCTCCTTCAGAGAGAAATGCCAAGACAACAAAAGAATGATAGAGACTTTGATATTATTATTATGTAAATAGAGGAATGTATCTGTAAATATATGCATACCTTTCCCCAGGGTGCAAAGAGCACCATACGAGTGTGACCATTGACAGAGCGGTTAACCGGCTTCCGTGCCAGTGGCACTTAAAAAGCACCATTTGAGCATGATCGTTACCAGTATCGCCTTAAATATATGCATACCTTCCCCACTTATGCATACCTTTCCTTCTTAGGACACAAAACTTTGCTTGTGAAGACCTGTTGAGGCAAGTGAAATCGAAATCGCTCAAAAATCAATGGAAATTGTAGTTGTGATACCAGTGTTGGTGGCACATAAAAAGATGCATCCAAATGTGGCCGTTGCCAGTGCCGCCTTGACTGGCCTCTGTGCCGGTGGCACGTAAAATGCACCAACCAATCGTGGCCGTTGCCAGCCTCGCCTGTCACCTGTGCCAGTGGCATGTAAAAAGCACCCACTACACTCACGGAGTGGTTGGCGTTAGGAAGGGCATCCAGCTGTAGTAACACTGCCAGATCAGACTGGGCCTGGTGCAGCCTCCTGGCTTCCCAGACCCCAGTCAAACCGTCCAACCCGTGCTAGCATGGAAAGTGGACGTTAAACGATGATGATGACGATATGTGACAATTATTCGGTAGCCATGCTAAAACTTTATATATACATATATATATAACATAGGTACTTTATTATTAAAGCTTCAAAACATCACAAAAAACTGCTACACTGTGTGTCATGTTCCCATTCGTTGAACAATTGTGAACTGTCAGACGAATGGAAACATGAACTTCTGAGTAGCAGTTTTTTGTGATATTTTTGTGATGTTTTGGAAGCTTTAATAATAAAACATATTACTCTACCTCCAGTATTTGAGTACTATTTTTTCCCCACCCTGTTTCACATTTATCTGCTTATTCTGGTGTGTGTGTGTATGTGTAGTATATATATATATATATATATATATATGTAGGTCCCAGGTTGAGTCGGGGTTAACCACAGTGAATAAGGTACTCAATACATAGCACAGTAAAGTAATTTATTTTATAGAAGGAGCTTCTACAGGACTAGAACTGTTTCATTTCGATGAAATCTTCAGGAAGCTTTCAGGAAGATTTCATCGGAATGAAACAGTTCTAGTCCTGTAGAAGCTCCTTCTATAAAATAATATATATATATATATAAAATCAAGAAGAGCTTTCTCTGAATGTATGTGTTTACTGAAAATATCATCTTCTGGTTCAGTATTTTATTTTCTTTCTTTGACACAAGCCACACGTTTGTATTAAAAGGACTATAATCGATTGAATCAATATCTGAATATGGATGATGTTTGCCAGAACCTCTAGCTAGTCGTTTGATGTGCTAAAAATAGCAACCAATTTCTCAAGTCACACTCAAACATCTTAAGGAGACAGACCTGAGACAACGTAGTTTTAGATACATTTAAAGGCAAAATAAGCTAAAACAAGACAGTAATATATGAAACCTTTTAATTTGATTAGAGTTGATTTATGATTAAACAACAAAAATAATAATGGGTTTAGGATAAGCATGAATGCCATACTTTCTACAAATGTTTACGGATAATCTTTCTTATTGGCGGACTTTCGGAATAGCTATCCCGACCTTATTGGAGAAGGCAAAGGCCCAGGAATGGATGGTTGTTTTCTTTTGTGAAAGAATTTTGTTATCTAAAAAATTTAATTCCTCCCCCACACACACACACACACAATATGTACTCTTTTCAGGTAAATAGTACAAAAAATACCTTACTTCCTAGTCTCCACCTTAAGAACAAAATCACAGGCTTTTACGCATGTGTGGAGGAAAATAAACACTATTAACGATTTCAGAACATAATCATCAGATATACAATATCAGTAGAATTAAATCAATAACAACCATTGAGTCAAAAAGTGAGACATATTTCAAGGAGGAAGGATTAAAATTTCAAGCTGGGAGAATAAACTACATATGTTGTTCAGTACTATGTTATATGGTGAAGGAATGACTATTATATATATATTTATATATACTAATGTATAGTGTAAACTCCACTCCCCCACTCACTTTCTTTTTTTCCTTTTGTGAAATGAGTTGGCCGTTTCATTAAAATGTTAGTTTTCTTGTGCGTCGTTGGATGGGGACGAATTAGGGGGGGGGCGCTGGTTTTGAGATCAATTAAATTAATTGCTAGTTAAAAAGAATAGTTTAGCCTGGGATTTTAAGGAGCTTGTTTAGAATGGCTTTTAAGTGCAACAAAATATCACGTCACCAGATACAAGCAACCAATCTAGCTAATTGTTAACTGACTCGTAACTAAGTAGACAAATTAGCCTGTTTTTATTATCAAATTTAAAAAAAAAAAACAAGAAAAGAAAATTCATCAGTTTGTTTCATTTTTTTTTTTTTTCGGTCGCAAAATGCTCTGGACCCAGGTTAAAATAGGTACAACAAATCTAATCAGAAGAAAATGTCAAGTTAGATTTTTTTCTCTCTCTCTCTCTCTTCCTTCCACCCTAACTTTGAAGCTCGACTAGAAATCGTGACGAAGTGTAAACAAGATTTATTAAGGAAAAAAAGGACTGCTTTGATAAAAACACTTGAAACAAGAAAGGAACCTGTTAAAATAGTCTCCGTTGGTAACAAACCTGTAAATGTTAATAGGGAGGAGGAGGGAGGTAAGTGAAAGATGATCTATTTTTACCGGATACTTTATGTAACAGTTTACCAACCATATTCGGAGGAAACGAAAATTCATTTATACCCTTAACTCCGTCACATCGGAATACATTCTGCTTCATAAGATTGGAACACAAAAATAAACACAGCTTATTAAATATAAAGAAAAGAGATTTGTTAATATTCTCCGCCTCACCAAATAATATAACGATTTTTGGATAAGTTCAGTTTGTCATTAAATTTGTATTTAAACATTTGGCGTATTTATTTATTAATGGAAAGAGAGAGAGAGAAAAAACAAGCAGTGATATATCTTTGTTTCTTACATCCATATAAGATATCAGATCACCTCAATAAAATGTTAAACGACCACCGGCTATATCAAAAACGGAAATAGATTAGGGAGACAAAATTATGTTAGGAATGCTGAGAAGTATAAAATGAGAGAGGAAGAGCGAATAGAATGTGATCGTAAAGGACACACACACACACGGGAGAATATAAACGGAAATAAATATAAACAGAATCAGCTGTATAAAAATAAACATACAAACACATGAACAGAGAGATGCAGTTATTGTATTAAGAAAATGTAGTCGCTCACTATGCTAAAGTAATGCATGGCATTAAAATACAAATACAGGTGTGGTTATGTTTAACAACAGGTATGAAAGAGAGGAGATGTGTGCAATACCTACCAAAATAGAAGATGAATTAAACATAACCAAACTATAGCCCATCGCGGTTTCTCCCATATTAATAAACTCTGTATTCTCAAAATCCATCCTTCCCATGGACTGAGAATGGCTTCCAGCAAGCCTTCTGGTTTAGTGTCAGAGTCCATGGCACGTTCAGAGAATGAACGACGCGTCGACTGAGGAAAGAACAACACCCAAGAGGAGGCACATCATTTTCTCCCGAGCAGTTCAGATATGACGTCATTAAATTCGTGGTGTAATCGGCAAACATCGGCCTTTTACGGGTTTCCATTGCACCGAAAGTTGAATGTACTAGTTTGTCAACAAAAAGTTTTCTTCCTTTTTGATATTAATTAATGACACTGAATTTTGTCAGAAACTTTAATTGGAAATATTGTGCTTTTCTTGAAGATCCCTTAAAATTAGTCAAAATTAATTATTGGTGGGTGGGATTAATTCCCTTTACTTACATCAATTAAAACTCTTCAAACACCTTTGTTGATCTATGATTTTGTACCTATTCAGAAGCTAATATTTTAATATAATTAAAATAAACATACCAATTGGGCACATTTTCTCATTTCAGTATTAACAAGAAATGACAGGGGAAGATATTATACATAGAAAATAGTATGACTGACTAAGCACTGTATTACACATAACAATGTGTAAAGCATAGCTTGAGACAGCGTGGAGTTAGGCATATGTGGTATGAAGGGGAAATTAGGAAAAAGGAGAATTGAGGTTTTCTTATCTGTTGATTTGGAGGGAGCGTTCTCTCACCACCCACATGATGATTTTCTTCTGTTGGTCGTACACACACACGTCTTGACTTCATGCTGTCCGAGTGCACTCTGCCCTCTCCCTGTCCCCGCTGCGCCTGCTCTTTTAAGTACTTCTGTCCTCGGGGACTCCCAACAGGGCCTACCCACTCTCCCACTGCCACCTTTACCACAGCTTCAGCTCAATACCATATGCCTCACTGATCTACCAATTACTATCACATCCCTTTCATAGTCTTCCAGCCACTTAGGTGGACGACGCTCTCTTTGGGATCATCACAAAGATGCAATGCCAGCCTCTCCCTCTCTTTGTTCTTCATCACTGGAGGAGCTCATGACCTTCCTGATATCTAGGACGTGACACAGCACTCCTTCCACCAACATGTTGTTATGTGAGTTCACTGCTGTCACCCTTCCTTTCACCCACACTTCTTCCCTGATTTGAACAATTGCTAACTGTTCTTCTTCCCCAAAGGGTTGTGGTTCTACGCTCAGGTGTCTGCATTCGTATCTAAACACAGCCTTTTGAGGGACTGTCTCCCCAGCATGTCTTGACCTTGGTGACATGTTGTACCAGAACACTGCTTCAATAGGGGAAATCTGTCCCCTCTCAGCAATGGCTTTCATTGTGCAATGGTGTTGCTCTATTATCCCATTCCCACCAGGCCTATATGCTGCTCTTAAGAAACGTCTGGTATTCCATTGGTCGCGAATTTCTTTCAACTAAGCTGAGTGAAACACTGCACTGTTGTCCATCAATGGCTCATCAACTGGACCCCTCTCCAGGAATACCACATTTAGGACCTCTACAGTTTCAGCCGCAGCACCCGTCCAAATTTCCTTCTATATTGTCATTCTTCCTGACCCCCAGTCAACCACTGAGATGTACTGCCTTCCCAGATAATTGAGTCATATCTATCGCCAACCTCTTCCAATCTTCTCCAACCTGAATCCTTTCTGCCTCATACACACTCAGTGTGGGGTCTATAGACTGGCATCTGATGCAGCTCTGCACCACTTTCCAAACACTTTCCCTAGTAACATTAGGGTCCACTTCCCTGGCCAGGAACATGCTGTGCAACCTCCTCAGCTCTGAGCCCACCAGGTGACACGCTGCATCCACCACACTCTGTACATCCTCTACTTCCACCAACCAGGGCTTTTTCACCCTGGTTAGCACATCTGCCTTATTCTTTTCTGAAGGTGAAAACACTACCAAGCCAAACTCAGCGACCAGCTCTCTGAGGATTCCTAACCACTGCTTCACTATCATTTCCGCGTCTCCTTTTGTGTGGACTCTCCTTTGATTGCTGATCACTGATGCCACCCACCCTCTTACTGTGGCCTAATCAGTTCAAATTTCCAATACATGGAGCTCCTATCTCAGTGCCAAGTTCATGCCCTTTAGTACAGCATCCAATTCAGCTACATTGATGTGGCTGGAGTCATCCTTTTTTCTGAATCATGCTGCATCTTCCACCTCTACAACCCCCACTTCCAGGATGACTCCTATTGCGATGCTACTTGCATCACACCAAACAACTCCCTTTTTTGTTTCGAGCACATTCCAGATACCCTCACTGGATCCTCCAAACTCTCACTCTCTCCAAAACATCTTGCATCATGGCAGTTGTCTTCTCCCCAACTTTGTCACTCCACTTTACTCCTTCGGCATGCCTCTTGATGAAGATACATGCTTCCGGAGCCATCCTGCAATTGGATAGTGTCCTACCAACTTTTCACACACTGAGAAGAGTTCTTGTCTACTCATATCTTTGCTCAGGCCTGGAATCTCATTTTCTCAATGAAAAACAAGCCTGCCCATCTTATCTTTTTCAATCTTGAGCCTCAGTACAGCATCTCCTTCTATGGCCTCTGGTGGTTTAGCAATCAGCCCAAACTTCTTCAGATGATCTATAATTACCTCTGCTGTCAATGTATGAATTAGTTGCTTGCTCAACCTCAGCCACTTTCCCCAAGACCGTCTTTAAGACCTTTGCCATAACTTTTGGTGCCAAACTCAAGCCAAACCCCAACTGAGCCAAGCAGTGAGTTCTACTCTTGTACCTCACCAACTAGTACATCCACAGTTTCTTGGACACATGGAGTTACAGATAGGCCAACTTCAGGTCGACAATTGTAGTTGCTCCTGTCATGCGCCTCCAAACCCACAAAATTTCCTCACAGACGTCTGCTACCTCACCACTCATATGGGATGACATGTGCTCATTCCTTTCATGGAAATTGAGTATTGGACAAACCTTGTTCTTCATGGGCTGGACCACAGTCATTAAGGGCAACACACCATTTTTCTCTTCTCCTTCCATGGCCTCAAAATACTCTCCTCTATCCATCACTCCACCTCCCTCTCGAATTCATTCCTGGCTCCTCTTTTGAAGGGGTGTTCATAACAGCTCATCCTGTTTTCTTGTCTTCAATGTCACATACATTTCTACATGTGTTCCATCACTCTTGTAGCCTTCCTCCACCTCTCCATACTCAAAGCACACAGCACATCGGTTGCCGAATTCCACTCCTAGCTGGACAATCGCTCTATTCCCACCACTAAGTCAATGCTGTCCACCACTTCATTGACAACAATCACTGGAACCTTCACTACCAACCCTTGCACTATCAATTGTATTCTGATCTCGCCTCTGCACCTAACTTTCCTGCTCAGACTTGGGTTACCAGTATTGTAGTGCAACCAGTATCCACAAGGGCTCAAGCCTCTCTCGACCCCACCTGAAAGTTTATTATTGGTAGTGACCATGAGTGTGCCTCTAATCAGTTGATGGGGTAGCTAGCAGTAGCTACCCTCCATCCATTTCCGTTTGCACTGGTTAACAATGTGCCCAGGCTGGTCACACCAGTAGCACACCACTTCCGGTTTTGGTGCCATGCAGTCTCTGACTATATGAGGACCCCGACACCTGAAACATGGTCCCTTCATCATTCACCAGCTTTTCTCGCCTCATTCTTCTTACAGATAGTTTCCATTCATCTCTTTCTTGTTTTCATCTCCATCATCATACAAACTACATCGTGTGTGTTGTTCTGAGTCATGACACAAGTTCGCTCTATCAACTCACTCACCAGCAAACTTATTCAGATGTGATTGGGAAATCCAGTCACAAAGGCCAATCTCACAACACTCTCCATTGCCCCGCAGGAAATCACTGCTAAAGCCACCAATCTCCTAATCTCACTCACATAGTCATCAACCTGTTCTCCAGTCCACCTCACACTTCCAAGTTTACTATACACCTTAAAGGCTCCCTCTGTGTAAGTAACTTTCAGCCATTCCTCGATCTTTAAGATCTTTTGCTGATCATCTTCCAACATCTCTAGATACAAGTTCAGTGCACTACCTTCTAAATACAAAGGTAGGAGGTTGGCTATGTCCTGTATCCCCTGCAATTTTACTACCAGCTTCACCTTCTTTATCCAGGCCACCACATCGCCTTGACCAGAGAATGGTTTCAACATGTTGTTGCTGAGTTTAATTTTTGATGCCATATTTTACCATGAATAGTAATTTTTGTTTTACTTTTTGATACTACACAATGAGCCGAAATAACTTGTGGTATGAAGGGGGAAATTAGGAAAAAGGAGAATTGCTGTCGATTTGGAGGGAGCATTCTCTCACCACCCACACGGTCTTTTTCTTCTGTTGGTCGTACATACACATGTCTTGACTTCATGCAGTCCGGCTGCACTCTGCCCTCTTCCTGTCCCCGCTGCGCATGCTCTCTTGAACACTTCCGTCCTCAGGAACTACCAACAGGGCCTACCCACTCTCCCACTTCCACCTTCACCACAGCTTCAGCTCAATTCTACAGCATATCTTTTACATTAATCCATAGCTACTAATATGCATAAAGCCTATTCAAAAGTGAGGGTTATTCAATCTCAACAACAACCAGTTTTATGTTCAGTAACCCTGTCACTTTTCTTTACTTGTCCTACTGCTAATGTGGGAAGGAAGAGTCCACAGAATATAACACAAATGTGTCTTACATCACTTCAGTTCCACACAACACTACAACCATATTACCACCGTACCTACTACTACAGTAGCAAAACTATTACCATATATCACTGCCGACTATTATATATTTCAGTGATAGGGTTAATGCTAGAGTGATTTCTATACAACCTTTACCCTACGTGACTTATTTGGAGTATGAATTACTACTCACCTTACTCATCTATAGAGGGAATGTCTCTAAAACCTCTTTCACTTCTATTTGCAAATAACCGTTATAGCTTTTAGTTTTAGTTAATACCTAACTGGACTTACAACTCCTCTTTCTGTCTCATAAGGATAAAAATGAATCTCCAAAATCCTACTCTACTATTTCCTCTATCAAGTCCTTTATAAAAAAATTTTGTTTATACTTCTTGCACTAATGAGTACAGTGATATATAATTAAATTAATTTAATTAATTTGATAGTTTCTGTTCAA
This sequence comes from Octopus sinensis, assembly GCF_006345805.1. Taxonomy (NCBI): domain Eukaryota; kingdom Metazoa; phylum Mollusca; class Cephalopoda; order Octopoda; family Octopodidae; genus Octopus; species Octopus sinensis. Next base: position 25,586,836 of record NC_043006.1, on the reverse strand, counting down.
CCATGAATTTCCATGATTTTTGTATCACTGTTCAAAATGATACTCTGCATAAATTAAACATCTCTTAGATTTTAACATCTTCATTTTTAACAAATTAGTTGAGTTTTATGGGATCCCTTTCAATAAATTAACAACACACAACATACAAGTATTATTTTCATATTTGCAATTTTACGCCAGTAAGCTACCAGCAAAATATGAAGAAACTATATTAGAAATCTATTTTGGAATCCTCCAAATTAAAGGACCAATATCATAGTGATGACGTCTTATCAGCTGTTGAAGACTTGTTTGACTAACAGGATAGATTTTTCACAAAGGCAATCAAAGCACTGCAATGCTGAAAGAAGTGTGTAGAGGATCTTTCCTGTTTGATTTTCACTTTTCAATTCCTTCAGTTTTGTTCCAATTAATTTCAAAAATATGTATTGTTCACGTGAACTAAAGCAACAGTATGTTTATCCAACATTTCACAAAATTTTATTCATTAAAACTGATTAAAACTCCCATTGTTGAATGTTTTGTCATTGTAATGTTGTCATCACATACAAAATGCCAGCTTCCAATTCCTGTTTTCTGATTGGGTGAAAATGATCAAACTTTAAACCTCTGTAATATTTTTCTAAAGATTTTCTGGAACAAGTGAATAACATAAGATTCAACTTGAAAAATTACATCAATATATCAAATTTGAAAATTTTCACTTCATTTTAAAGTTTCAAAAAGTGACACCAAGTAGAAAAGATCCCAATATTTAAAAATGAACTTCATTTGGTCACATTCCTATAAACTTTTCAGCTAACATCATAATAATAAAAGTTATTATTACTGAACCTGTGTTTGTTTTGATATCAAGATTGGAAAAATCCACCTTGTTTGTAAAAATTTTGGACATGGGTTTGCACTCCCTAAGCAAATTTTGTTTCCGGGCCACTGTACATACATGTGTGTGTATACAGGGTGTGGTGAATATATTGCTGTCTAAATTATACAAAAATGAAAATAACAATGACATCTCATTTTAACAGATATATTTACCAAAATTATATAAAAATATCTTGATATACTAAGGAGTAAATTTATTCAATAAAAATCCCAATTGGCTTCAACCACGCCCTCCAGACAACTTCAGAATCTCCTGCAACTCTTCTGGACAGTCTCCTAGTTTAAGTTAGTGAATGCTGCCATAATCCTTGTCTTCAGCTCATCCTTGGTATTACAAGGAATTTTCTTCATCTCTCGATCAATTGCACCCCACACATAATAATCAAGGGGGTTGCAATCTGGAGAGTCAGGTGGCCAGATGTTAGGGGTGATGTGGTCGCCATGACTGGGTTTTCCAACTTGTGTAGCATGATGCAGAATCCTGTTACCAGACATAAGGTCTTCCAGCAGCCACTCTCTTGATCCAGGGTAGCACTACCTCCTCTAGGCACATGATATAGGTATCTGTATTGAGTCTGAGGGTGTGTGGGAAGATGAATGGAGGCATAACATTGCTATCACTAGCGATCACTCCAAACACCATGATGGTGACTGGATACTCTTTTCTCTTTACTCTTTTACTTGTTTCAGTCATTTGACTGCGGCCATGCTGGAGCACCGCCTTTTTTAGTCGAGCAAATCGACCCCAGAACTTATTCTTTGTAAGTCTAGTACTTATTCTATCGGTCTCTTTTGCCGAACCACTAAGTAACGGGGACGTAAACACACCAGCATCGGTTGTCAAGCGATGTTGGGGGGGGATAAACACAAACACACACACACATATATATATATACATATATATGACGGGCTTCTTTCAGTTTCCGTCTACCAAATCCACTCACAAGGCTTTGGTCGGCCCGAGGCTATAGTAGAAGGCACTTGCCCAAGGTGCCACGCAGTGGGACTGAACCCGGAACCAAGTGGTTGGTAAGCAAGCTACTTACCACACAGCCACTCCTGCGCCTATGTTCGTTTTTTTTTTTTCACTCTCAGTACATGTCCTCAGATTGCACAGTCCTCAGACACCCAAAGACTCTGAAATGTTTGTACTGGAGCTTCCGGTATTTCATGCTGTACTGCTTGGCAGTACAGCATTGTGTTTCGAAATTTCTAGCAGAGTGAATTCTGTTATGGTGCTGTTTTTCTCACAGACAGTGCCCTACTGACCCTACTACATTGTGTATTGACAAAATCAAAAACAAACAACGCACACATGCGAAATTAGAAATATAAAATGGCAACAATTTACCCATTGCACCCTGTATATACACATGTACATATATATATACCTATACATCATAATCATTTAACGATCCCTTTCCATACTAGCATGGGATAGACAGTTTGACTGAATCTGGTAAGCTGGAGGGCTGCACCAGGTTCCAGTCTGATTAGGGATGGTTACTATGGCTGGATGCCTTTCCTAATGCCAACCACTCTGTGAATGTAATGGGTGCCTTTTACTTGCCACTTACATAACACCAGCAACAGCCAAATATATATATATATACATTTCAATCAAACTAACTCATGCCAACATGGAAAACGGATGTTAAATGATGATGAAGATGACACACATAGATATATACATATACATATACATATTTATATATATATATATATAAATATATATATATACACACACATATTTATATATATATATATATATATATATATACACACACATATTTATATATATATATATATATATATATATATATATATATATATATATATATATATATATACGTGCACACACACATATCTATAATCACACACAAACATATACATTATATATACATACATATACATTATATATATACATATATATGTATACATAAACAGACAAAGATTGCCGACTGCCTGAACAAGCACCTCAAAAATAGTGAAAAGTCCTGCCTGAAGAGAAGTGCTGTAGGCGATTGAGAAAAGTCTGCATCAATCTCACAAAGAAGAGTGTATAGATAAGGAAGCCTGAATTATAGAAAATATCAAGTCAGTTTGGAACCCCTATCTTGCTCAGAACATTGACCTCCTGGAATCTGTCTAGAGACATGCAACCAAACGCATACACTCCATCAGACACCTACCATATTCTGAGTGCCTTGTTTCTCTGGGCATGGATTCACTGAAGCTCCGGCGTCTGGCGACGGACTTGGTAAACACCCACAAAGTTATCAACCACCTCACCAACAACAACACTGAACACCTTTTTGATCTCCATGTGTCTAACACACGTGGACATGCCTACAAAGTCAGAAAACAACACAGCTCCCATGACTTTCGGAAACATTTTTTCACGCTCAGAGTTGCTGAAGCATGGAATAAACTGCCTGTGTCAGTTGTTGACTGCCATGACACTGCATCCTTTAAGGCCCTCATGCTTTCCGAAATCCGCCGAAACTACACCTGATTATATATACACTTTAGATGAGTTGTAGTGCACCTGAGCACTGTACACAATTATTATTATTTAAACCCTAAAGCTTTTTTAACTTTGGCAAAGAAACAGCCTCAGTACACCACAAGATAGGGCCCCTCTTCCAAAAAGATAACTCTCTCACAAGAAACCCAATGAGGATAAGTGAGATATGAAACGAAAAGTTCCAAAGGGTGTTCACTACACCTCTGGAATACAAGCAATTGAATAAACCAGCAGAATTCTTTGCCATTTTAGCTGTAACCAAAGAAGTGAAAACTGATTACATCAACACTAGCCGTAGATGAGGTGGACACAAACTCAGCTGCTGGCCCTTCTCACATCATGCAAACAAGCCCTTGCAAAACCACTGCAGCTTCTTTTTTGGAACTTTCTTGCAAGTGGTAATCTTCCAGACAAACGAAAAGAAGGAATATGCTCTATCCATAAAAAGACCCCCTTCGGTCATGAATGACCATGGGATTGCACCTAGAAAGTTACCCTCCTAGACACAAGTCCGGGCAAGGTTGTTTATGGAAGACCAGCAGTCGCCCATGCATACCAGCCTCCCCTCTCCACGCCACCAGTGTTATCCAAGGGAAAGACAAAGGTCGATACAGCTTGGCACCAGTGACATCGCAACTCATTTCTACAGCTGAGTGAACTGGAGCAACGTGAAATAAAGTGCCTTGCTCAAGAACACAACACGCAGCCCGGTCCGGGATTCGAGCTCACAACCTCACGATCGTAAGCTCGACGCTCTAACCACTGAGCCATGCGCCTTCACGCTCTATCCATAAAGGAGGTAGCAGAGCAGGTGTTAAAAATTATAGCCAAAACAAATCTAGAGAACAGGAAAAATTATTCATGAGTCTCAATTCATGCATCAATGACTGTTATATTTTCCAGTAAATGTGATTACTTTTATCTTAATATCAAATATAAATATATGTTCCATACATTGTTTAGTTATATGCATTGTTTACGTGAAATTACGAAATGTCACAAGCAATTTACTTTCACTTTTTTTTATTTTACCAAATTGCATGTTAACCACAGTTCAGCAAAGTTCTCCAAATCTTATTATTATTGTTGTTAGAAATACAACCGAGTTAAAGCTTTAGGATCTTTTCGGTTTGAACGGCAGTTTTTAACATGATTTCTAGGTAACTAAAAAATTTTAAACTTCGTATACTGGTAGAATGTGTTTATAAAACATCTTTTTCTCTTGGCTTTATTGAGGAAATTCTATGGTTTGTAAGATATTTGTTGTTTTTTTTCTTCAATTTCTGCAATTTCAACCAATCAATGACCGTCTATTGAGGTGAAAACATTCTGTGCCGTATGAATATGTCCCTCGTTTAAGAAACAGATTGGGTTTATTTACATTTGTGAAGAAAAAAAGATCCCTTCCCCCACCCCCACCCCTAACTAACCCTAAAACAGATTGAAATGCAATAGATTGATACTAGGGTCATAATTATTGGTGACAATTTCATATGACACCGCCTTAAAAAACTGCCATTCAAACCGAAAAGATCCAAGCTTTATACTTTCTTATTAAGGGTTTTTACCATATTTTAAATTTTTTTATAGGCGTGTATCTATATATATAAAGATGAGAATGTGTGTGTGTGTATGTCTGTCTGTCTCTGTGTGTGTGTCTGTGTGAATCCCTAAAACTTGAGAACTACACAACCAATTTCATTCAAATTTTACATACACATAAATACATACTTACACAAATATACATACACATTTATACACAAATATATATTCATGCACATAAACATATATACAAAAAAGCTATTCATCTGGAAAAGAATGAAAGAATGATTCAACCAAAAAGAAAAATTGGTTAATGTTTTACTTTATCTACCGGTCACCAAGGAAAAAAAAGTTTAACAGGTGTAAAAAAAAATGTATAGAAAACGAATATGAAAACAAAAATTTGCGCAAAGGAAAATGAATATATATTAAAGAAATTTTATAGAAACACCTTTCAACCGACATAGATTACGATTATAAAGAAATTTGTGGGGAAAATGTTTTCCAAAGGGGTGGGTAGAGGATTTGGGAAAAATTCACACGATCTGATTTTCCCCCTCCTAACTTTCAGGAAAATGGGTATCTTTTAATGAAACTGTATACAAATACCTTTCAAATGGCATAGATTATGATCATAAAGAAATTTGTGAGGAAAATTTTTTTCTAGCGGGTAGGGAGAAAAGTTTAGAAAAAAACAGAGTTTCGGATCTGGAAAACCACATAAGTTCATTTTTTTTACTCCCTGCATCTCACCCCCAGATCGATTCTGGCCAATATTTTGCACTTAAAAGCTATGGGAGGAGCCTATTTGTTGAAAAAAAAAAATAGTAAATATTTTCAGAGGTAAAAGTATGATTTAAGAGCGATTTGGCTGCCGTTTCTAGCACATCCCAAGACAACCTTACTCATTTCTTTCTCACTCTTGCATTTATTGATGTTTTTCAATATTTTTCTCCCCATAAACACATTTATACTATAAAAAAAAAATTGGAGAATTTATGAGTTTTTCGATCATACTTTTCACCCCTGGTTGTTTCTGTTTATAATTTAAGATATTGGAGAGCCTGAGGTCATTTCTGGCATTTTATCCACAGTGATTTTTTTAAAAATAGGTATGTAAACGAAAATTAATTTTAAATAGCATACTTTTCTGTTAGAATATGTTTTTTTCTTACATACACATGGCCTCACTTAATTAAGGTGAGGGTAAAAATTTAAATTATCATTCTTTTGTTGATGCTGATATCCCACCAATGGAGCATGCCTGAGGCCCATTGGTATCATCATTAAATGGGGAGGAGAGTAAAAAAAAATCATAAATTTTTCAAACTGTTTTTTCATAAAAAGATGCTCCCCATTATTTTGAAGGCTGTAGTGAAAAGCAATTGGAAAAATCCCAGTCAAAACGGAGAAATTCCAACTTATGTGGTCTTCTTGATCCAAAACCTTTCTCCCCACCCTCTTGGAAAAACTTTTCCCCTACAATTTTCTTTATAATTGTAATCTATGCCATCTGAAAAGTTTTATTAAAAGATACCCATTTTCCTGAAAGTTAGGAGAGAAAAAATCGGATCATGTTAATTTTCCCAAAACCTCTCCTCACTCCTTCGGAAAAAGATTTTCCCTGCAAATTTCGGTCAATATACAGTTTAAGACCCGTTAATGAAAATGGAAAAAAAAAACCCGACCTACTAAGTGTTAAAAAATGGGTAGAAAATGAATGTAAAAAAAAATATGCGCAAACAAACGGGGTGAGTGGGAAGAGGACTTTCGGAAAATTCACAAGATTCGATTCTTCCCTAACTTTCAGGAAAATGGATATATCATCATCATCATCATTTAATGTCCGTTTTCCATGCTAGCATGGGTTGGACGGTTTGACCAGGGTTTGGTAAGACATAGAGGCTGCACCAGGCTCCAGTTTGATTTGGCAGTCTTATCTGGCAGTGTTTCTACAGCTGGATGCCCTTCCTAACGCCAACCACTCTGTGAGTGTAGTGGGTGCTTTTTACGTGCCGCCAGCGCAGGCTGGCAAACGGCCACGATCGGTTGGTGCTTATATATATATATATAGATGAAATTTTATAGAAAAACTATTCAAATGGCACAAAGTACGATTATAAAGAAATTTCTTGGAAAATTCACACAATCCGTTTTTTTGCCCCTCATAACTTTTAGTAAAATGGGTATCTTTCTTTTAATGAATTTTTTCAGAAACTCCTCTCAAACAACGTAGATTACGATTATAAAGAAATTTGTGGGGAAAATGTTTTTCCGAAGGTTTGGAGAGAGGACTATCGGAAAGTTCACACGATGTTGTTTTCCCTCATAACTTTCAGGATCTAGTTTAGTGCCCGGTCACCAAAACGAAAACAGAAGTTTAATAAATGTAAAAAAATGTGTAGAAAACGAATGTGAAAACAAAATTTGGCACAAACGAACGGGGACGGGGTGAGGAGAGGACTGTCGGAAAATTCACAAGATCCGATTTTCCCCTCATAACTTTCAGGAAAATGGATATCTTTTAATGAAATTTTACAGAAACACCTTTCAAACAGCATAGATTACGACTGTAAAGAAATTTGTGGGGAAAATGTTTTCCAAATGGATGGGAAGAGAGACTACCAAGTTATACCTTCCTCTCTCGAATCGTTGCCATCAAATAATTACCAACAAGGATGAAGGTATGTACATGTATGTTTGCACAAATTTTTGTTTCCATATTTGTTTTCCCCACAATTCTTTTATAATCATAATTTGTGTCATTTGAACAATATTTCTGTTAAATTTCATCGAAATATATACCCATATTCTTTAAAGTGATGAGGGAAAATTGGATCTTGTGAATTTTCCGAAAGTCCTTTCCCACCCACCGTTCGTTTGCGCAAATTTTTTTCATGTTCATTTTCCTAACAATTTTTTTAAACCTGGTAGGCTAGGGGTTTCTTTTCATGTTAATGGGTCTCTATATTGACCCAAATTTTTTCATAATCGTAACCTATGCCCTTTGAAAGGTATTTCTAGAAAATTTCATTAACCCAGTCTTTTTTTTTTTGATGACCGGGAGTTGAAGTAAACGTTAACTGAAAAGGTTAAAAGGTTTGGCGGCGGACCTGGCGCACAGTCACTCCCTCCTCCCAAACTGACCTTTCTGATTTTTTTTTTCCTTCCACCGGATGTTTTCAATGATGGAGATTCCAAATATTCAAAAAACCACGTTTTCAAAATTTTTTATCTCCCGCCCCAATTTTTGATTTTAAACTTTTTTTTTCGAAATTTTCTTTTTCAATCCACGTGGAAAAATATGGAGATTAAAAGTATGAAAAAAAAAAAATCAATTTCAAATTTTTAATGAAAAACTCCAAAATTAATCCGCGCCCCATCGCGCTGACAAAAAGTGAAAATGAACAGCTGTTTTGTCAGTTTCCACATGCGTAGATTCTTAGTGAAACAACAAAAGGACCGCAGCATGTGAAGCCCTTACCACAAAACTCAATATGCTAAAAATAACAGCTAAATGTCTGGAGAATTTTTGTGCGCAAGAAACAATTTCTACAGCTTATCCGAATGAAAAGAGAAAAAAGTACACAAAATATATTTTACATACCTTTCGTATACGTCGGTTTTGTTTTTTCGCATTAAAAGTAAACGATTCTGATAGAAGCAATTATTTTGCTGTCAATTCATTGGATTAATCCCAACAAAATACTACAAGTTTAGTCACTGGCTCAGCACCTATGTTTATGTTCTTCATTCCAAAACAATAAAAACTTAAACATACTTCTAAAATGGGACTTAATCCATGTGTATCCGCGTGCGTATATGTGGGTGGAGTGCGCTAGAAAAAACATTTACGGAAATGTAACTCATAAAATTTCTGTTAAAATAAGTTGTCTTTATTTGCTATGCTTGCAAGTCTCCACATATATGATAGCAAAGTGGTAAAAATTCACCAAAAGAAATTCAAAGGTGTAACATTGCGCAAGTTCATTTCCATATCGGGGGGTGGGGGTCGAAAAAAGTTAAAAATCGGAGCGGGGGATTAAAAATTTTGAAAACGTGGTTTTTGCAATTCGGAATCTCCGTCATCGCAAACATGGGAATCCGATGAAAAAAAAAAAAGAAAGCGGAAAGGTCAGTTGGGGGGGGGTGACTGTGCACCAAAGGGTTTTGTTTTGTTTTGTTGACCAGGAGTTAAAGTAAACTTTAACAGAAAAATTAAAGAAATAATTTTTTTTACGGAAAAAGTTTCAGTGTTGATATACTATCGACGAAAAATCGTCCCCTCTTTTTCGGCCTTGCCTCTTAATCAATGTCATGCGGGAACATTGTGTGGGTGAATGATATAGTCTACTAATACCAAAAGATAGACATTAATATTAGTTAAAATGCATGGCCAATTCGACAGCTTTTTAATAAACCAAAGTGAAAGTCAAATTTTGTTACTTGACATCCATACACTAAAAAGTATGCGTTACCTTCAATTATAATTCCATGTACCTGTACACGTTACATAATAGGAATCGGTCTCGGACTTGAATCGTACTTAGTCGACTCTAAAAGTATGAAATGTAAAGTTGACCTCAGTAGGATTTGAACTCAAAACTAAAACGGTCATAACTAAATACACCTTGGACATTTTCCAATCCATCATACACACAAACACACACAGCTTTGAAAACGCTCGTACGCATATGGGTAGGAGAAGTCTCTTTTGCGTGCTTGCATGTTTGTGTACATGAAATATAATGAGGGAAAAGTATAATAGTAGTATCAAAATAAAATTCTATAACCAGTAAATTTTTATTTTATTTTAATAAACTTCACTAAGCATCCGGTTTAAATAATCTTTAAAAATTGCGCATACATTCAGAAATGCTTATCCAACCGATTTTGTTTCTTCATAACTTTCAGAAAAATGGGTTTTTTTTCTTTTTTAATGAATTTTCTATAAATACATTTCAATCAGAATCTGATGTAAAAAATGTTTTTGGAGCGAGGGAACTTTCAGATAATTCATACGAGTTGACTTCATTTTCTCGTACCTTTCTTAAAAGTTGGTATTTTTTAATGGAATTTTCTATAATACCTTTCAGCTGGCGTTGATTACAATTATATCGGAATTTAATGTTTAAAAAATTGATGAACACAAACACAATTCTTTTTTCAAAATTTCAAGTTTCATTTTGTAGATATCTGATCAGTAAGTATGCGCGCGTACTCATTTTCTTTTCTTTTTATCTTTTTTTTTTTACCTTTCATTAAATTTCGATATAATCTACACTATCTGAAAGGTATTTGTAGAAAATTTCGTTACAAAATATCCACTTTTCAGAGTTATGAGAATAAGTCGGAAGTGGGGCCCACTTGTGTAGGTATGCCAAAACTTCAAACAAAAAAGATATGAAAATTAATAGCAATTCAACAAGACCAACAAATCAGCTATTACAATGAGTTCTCAAAAGCATTTCATTCCACAGTCGATATCAATTAAATTCGTTTATGTTTCATTTCCCAGTCCAGTATTTGTGGTATTTTGTCTTAACAACGAAATCAATGCATATTTACATATTCCAAGCTAGGCGAACTTTTTAGAATAGATTCTCTCTTCACTTTTGCTACTCATTCATGAATTAAGCATTTTTTAAAAAATAAAGTTTCTTTTTTATATATAAATTCACACACTAACACATTCAACTGTCGATGCATGCGTAACGAAAAAATACTGAAAAGTTACAATTGACAAAATAAAAATCTATTGATACGTTATATTAATGAGATAATTACCTGGCCTTTTTTTAATAACTCAGTGTTTGCATATAGTTTTTTTTTCTCATAAAACCGATGGTATAAACTATAGAAGAGCACAAACAAAACTAACGCAAAAATTATGAGTTCTGGGGCATACCTCAAGATTGTTTATTTGTGACGTAGATAACAAAAGTAGAAGCATTCTAGTGAGACATTGGCTAATACATATATAGATACGCATCCAAATTCCGACGCAGTTTTCTGTTAGTATACACCTGTAAACATGGTACAGACTTGAGCGATCCTTCAGTTTCTTCTTACTCTCTGATATCGCTGGGCAAGCGTACGTGTATAGGTGAGTGAACAAAGAAGAATCTTTGCAAAGATACAAGTGTTTTCACTCCACAAGTAATATAATATCTAAAACTCCTAGTCTAAGAGAATGATACAAAAAAAATTCTTTTTGCTTGCTTTGGCATTTCAACAAAATAAAGTTGTCTTATTTTTGTTATTAAACTTGATTTCTCTCCGTAAGGGTATGCTAACTATCTAAAGTAATTTTTTTTTTATTGTCCATGTTTTAAATTTATTGAACTATTCTACAACTTAATTTCATAAATATTCCATATTAAAATCGAAATCCAAAACCGAAGAAAACACAATCATGAGCGGAAGAAAAAACATCAATTCAACATTAAATACATCAGCTCTATAACCGTTAGCAGATTATTTCTCTGTGCGCAACCAGAGACTAGTAAATAGGGATAGATAGGACTGAAATTCTTTTCTAGCCTCGTGTGTATTGTTTTGTTTGTGTTTTTAAGATTGCTCGAGCTTCGCATATAAATAGATGTACTTTACCCTCAATATGTTAGGCATATTATACAATAATACGTATGTTAAGTGACTCTGAGAATAATACCGTTTCACTTATTTTTATATATATATATATAAGTGAATAGTATATGTGACCTCAGTCTAAAGAATGGTTGAACAGTTGAAAAGAAGCCAACATAGAACTTCTACATAGTCTCTTGGCCCCTTAATTGTAATAACCAAATTTCTTAAATTCAGTATCATCTATATAATAGATTATTTAAACCTGAGGACTATATTACCTGATATGATGGTTAAAACTAGGAACAATATTTCGTCCAAACATGTACATGGTACATGGCCATAATTATCCAGGAGATGCCTGTCAAGGAGACTGAGACAAACTGTCCAAATATGATAATCAAAGAATGGCACAACTCACACAACACATTCTACACAACACCTGTAGTAGAATATTCAGCTATCACCCAATGTCATGATTTGCTGGAATGTTGCCCATATCAGCTAATCTGACCAATTGTGACTTTGCCTGGAAAGAATATTGCCCATGTGATCAGCAAAATCTGGCAAGTCACGGCTTCATGTGGAATAGGCTTCAGTGACCAATATCAACTTTTGGCATGTTCCTTTCTGAGCCCATCGATAGACCTAAAAATCCACACATGCAACTACCACCCAGAGAGCTTTAGGATGTAGCTGAGATGACAAGGCAGATGGATAGTGTGCGGATGAGCCGGAAGAAGAGGGTTATGACATCAATGGTCAAGGGACTGACCAGAAGAGGAAGTGCAAGAGTGGTGAGGGTCGGCCTGTTCTTGCTTGCCAGAGGCATCATGAACAGACATCAGGGTATTCACTCCTGAGTTGGTCAGATAGCAGCTGCTTATACTGGGTGACAGGAGTAGGGTAGGATCACCAGAGAGATTACTGCTAGACAGGCAAAGACGAGAGAGGAAGGTAGGTGAACCTCTTTTCATTTCCCACACACAAGCTATTTCAGTAATCATATACAGACGTTGTCCCCTTAATATACAATGGCAGTGAAGACAAGGATCAGCAGTGATGTCATCAGACCTTTCTATGGCAAAGGAGACGTAGTAGCCTGAATTCGAAAGGTCGAAGTTGTGACCAGGCTACATGGCATCGACGATGTAGCAAGCCTCATTTGGAAGGGAGTGTGCTGGCACTGTTCCTCGAAATGGATGAAGATCAACTGAGTGTGGCAAAGATCAAGCAGCACTTGAGAGAGGCTTACACAGAGGGAGAGTACACTGCTTATGCTAAGCTGGGAATGGTCAGGTGGACAGTAGAACAGGTTGATGAATATGCTGCAGAGGTACAGAGGCTGGCTATGCTGTCTGGTTTTATCAGAGGGAGGCTGGAGAAGGCAGCATGACTGGCTTTTGTGAATGGCTTTCCCAACAATGTGTCGGTGCAGCTGCAACAATTGCCAGGCAGTAACAAAATGGCAATGAGCGAGCTCATCATTCCAGCCCGCATGTTGATACAAAACTCTGAGCAGAAGGCAGTGGTGATGGCGACTGCAGAAGCCCATGATGGCCGGTGAAAGACAAAAAGAGGCCTGCTGTGGAATGACAGCGGCCTTTCACAGGCTGGTGTTTTAAGTGCCAGGGACAGCACATGGCAAGGGACTGTGCAGAGCCCAGACCAATTTGCTACTGGTGCAAACAGACTGGGCATATCGTCCAAAATTGTGACCTGGAAAAAGGCCACGGGGAAGTTGTTGCCTTGCAAACTTCCCCTGCAAATGAGTAGAGGTGATGATGAAGTTGCTGCCCATAGTTGAGGTCATGGTCAGGGAAAACACATTCAAGGCCCTCGTAGAGACAGGCTGCATGATGACTCACGTGACCCCAAAGGTGACAAAAAAATGGAAGGGGATGAGTAGTGTTCAGGCGGTTGATGGCAGAAAATCAAATGAAAGGGTAGCAGCGATGTGGAGATAGTGGTGCGAGGCACAATCCCATCTACCACATGGCTGTGATCAGCCATGTGGTAGATGAGATTGACATGGTAATGGGGATGGATGCAATCAACTGCCTTGGAGGGGTCAGTGTGGAGGAGATGTGGTTTTGTTTGGTGCTGTGGGGGTGTTGTGCGCTATGAGTCAGGAATGTGAGCGGGGGCAGAGCTCTGTGAGGAGCTGCACTGCCTACACCATTGAAGACAAAGATTTTCAGGTGGCGTTCAATGGCTAGTGGTGAATGAAAGAGTGGCGCTGGAAAGAGGAACCCCTGACACTAAAGAACAGGGTGAGCTGCTACCAGCATACCCTGAAAGGACACGTTAGGAGCAAGTTTGAAGAAGAGGTAGAGAAGTGGATTAAGGAAGGTATCCTTATCTTGAGGAAGGAGGAGGTGGTGAGCAGAGTGCAAAGTCAAACCGGTACTGGACTTTTGGGAGATGATTGGCCATGTACCATGCCACACAAGTGGTGAGGTAACTGATGCCTTTGATGAGATGCTGCGCATATGGAGACAGTCAACTAAGGTAGCGACAATCATCGACTTGAAATCAGTATATTCGCAGCTCCATGTGAACGACAAACTAGCAGTACCAGCTGGTGCGATATAAGAGCCAGACATATTATCTGACAAGGTTGGGTTTCGGGCTGAATTCTGCACTGAAAACCATGGTAGCAATGCTCAAATTCATCCTGGGAAAGGTGGATAGGATAAGAAGGGCCACCAATTCCTATATAGATGACATCTTAGTGGATGAGACAAGTGCCTGCCTCAGAGGTTGTGAGACATCTGAAGGAATTCAGGCTGATTGCAAAGTCACCAGAGTTAATGGCTGGAGGAGCTGCACTGGGGCTTAAGCTTCAGAGAGACAGAACAGGTGTGTTGATGTTTCGTAGGGTGAATGAGATCCTGAAGCAGGGTACCAATGTCAGTAGGAGAGGACTCTTCTTGATGTGCAGGAAATTAGTGTGTCACTAGACGATTGCGGGGTGGCTTCCTCCTGTAGGTCAGATAATTTCTGTTCGTTTTTTGTGTTTTTGGTTTCCCTGTGTCTTGGTGTGATTCTTGCAGCTTTTAATAAACTTTCTTCACTATTACCTACATAACTAACTCCATGCAGTCTTCTGCTGATATTGACCCTCTTCCACCTTCCTTTCTAAGCAGGTATAATCTTGCTACTCCTACCTTTGGGCAGAAACCTCCATTTGTATTGAATTCCTTCCTAGTTTTTGTCTAGCTTTGCTAATTCAGTTTTTATCCAATCTACAAAAGCTGCCAAGTATCTAAATAATGATATTGCCCAAGTATTTACAACCTTCACTAGATTCTGGCCATCTGGTAATTGGATGCCTTCGCTGTTGACTACCTGTCCCCTTCTCATGAATTATATTGCATACTTATCTATGTCAAATTCCATGCTTACATCTTTGCTGAAGAGTCTTACATCTGTATTAAAGAATCTCTTTTCATTCTTACTAAAAAGCTTCAGATCATCCATGTAGAGCAAATGGTTAATTTTTCCCTTACTATTTCTGAACTGATGCCCTGCTTTTGCCTTCCTTAATACTAAACTTAGGAGGATCAAACATAAGATAAGTATTAATGGGGACGAGTCCCCCTGGAAAATTCTTCTTTTGTTATTAACTTTCCCTAAAAGTGTATTACCTGAGTAGAGATCTACTTTCTGTTTCTTTATGCTACAGCTAATTAATTCTCTTATGTTATCTGCTATAATGAATATACTCAAACTTTCATTTATCCATGAGTGTTGGATCATGTCATAGGCTTTCCTATAATCTATTCATGCTATTGTTAGATTTTTCTTTCTAGCTTTTACTTCATTTAGAACTGCTTTATCTATGTATAATAGATCATGCGTTCCTCTAGTCTTACTGTTCTTCTGGCAGTAAATTCTGGTTGCCAAGGTGCTTGTAAATGCTTTCTGAAAGTATTCCTGTTAACAGCTTCCACACTAATGGTTAGCAAGTGATTGGTCTATAGTTGCTAGCTGTATTACCCTTGCTCTTATCTTTTATGATAAGTATTTTCCTCCCTCTAGTCATCCAATCTGGTATTATTCCTCTATTAAGGCAATCTTGAAGTTGTTCCCTGTTTCCCATGTAAACTACTAAATTTCTTTAGCCAGTACCCTCAAACTAAATCTGGTCCTGGGCCCTTCCAATTTGGCATTTTTCCTAACACTTTACTCATTAATGCAACTAGTTAATCTTAGATCCGACTGCTTCTCACTTTCTTTAACCATACAGCATCTCCATTATGACTGACAGATTTATCCCAAATATTACTCCAGAACTTTCTAGCTTCTTATGCATTAGGTTTCTCATCTTCAGTACTTTGTTCTCCACTATTTATTTGGTTATAAAATCTCCTCTGGTCTGTCTCAAATAATCTATTCTGTTGATACTGATCCATTCTTTTCTGGTATCTGGAGAGCTTGCCTGCTACTGCTATGATACACTGTTTCAACTCTTTGATTACTGTCCCAAATCTTTTTACTTTGACGAAATATCTTTACTCAAGGGAAGGTTTGCATCTTGTGTTTCCTAACTTATTTTTTCCCAAAAAATTTTTGAAAAAATAATTTTAAAATTTTCCTCAAAAATTTTTGAAAAATTCCTCAAAAATGTTTGAAAATTTTTCCCAAAAAGTTTTGAAAGTTTTTCCCAAAAATTATTGAAAATTTTCCCCCAAATTAAAAAAAATTTATCCTAAAAATGTTTTTTGAAAATTTTCCTCAAAACTTTTTGAAAATTTTCTCCAAAAATTTGAGTTTTGAAAATTTTCCCCAAAAATTATTGATAATTTTCCTCAAATATTTTTGAAAAATTTCCCCAAAATATTTGAAAAATTTCCCCCAAAATTTTTGAAAAATTGCTGGCAACTTCCGTCAATCTTTTTTTGAAAAATTTTTCAAAGTTTTTGCCTAAAATATTTGATAATTTTCCCAAAAAATTTTTGAAAAAATAATTTGAAAGTTTTCCTCAAAAATTTTTGAAAATTTATCCTAAAAATTTTTCCCAAAAATTTCTGAAAAAGTTTTTGAAAATTTTCCCCAAAAATTTCTAAAAAATTTTTTGAAAATTTTCCTCAAAAATATTTGAAAATTATTTCACTGGAGTATAAGTGATACTAAAAAAAAAGGAAAATTGAACTTACAAATTTCCTGATAAGCAAGTGGTCATATAAATTATATCCTACAACAAACTACAGTACATTTGATTCACCTGCCATCATTGAAAGACATTCCTGTGCAATATTTTCTATAAGTATTTCATCGTGTCCACCTTCTCTTTCATATGAATTGACCCTCGTCTGCATGTAGACGTGTGGGTATAGACAGACATACATACATAGATATGTGACTCTGTGTGTGTGTACAGTGATAGATTTGAGGGTTTAGTTTATTTATGTGTTGATTTCTTAATTTCACTGTTCTTAGGTTTCTAATCCTCTTTTAGTCAAACACTTTCAAAGCTTAATTCAGTTCAATTAAAAAGCATGGGTAGGCAACACATTGAAAGCCACACTATAATTTGCAAAAAATTTATCTGTGCGCAGGGTATGCATTGCCTTTCCAAAGCCATTGTTTTTACTTTTGTTGTCAGTCTTTCCCTTCTTATTGATGATCTGATGCCAGAATTCATCACTGAAATCCAGATCATCAACAATAGCCCCAGCAGGTTGAAGCATACCATTGCAAGGGAGAAAAGTGTGGCTGAAAAGCTCATCAGGCTGGTGGTAGATGAGGACATTTGTTCCTTTTCATACAAGATGAGGAAGGGATAATTTCTGATCAAGGTGAAGCATGAAAAATGGCTCAAGCACACCAAGACGCAGATCAACAAGTTGAAACACCTGCTGTGGTTCTTCTCCAAGAAGAATAATTTCTGCCAAAACCAGAAGATTAACTTCTAGAACAACACGTGGCTCGCTGTCTCACCCAAGGACATGCCCAGAGTCATGCAGACAAAATTTTCAATGACAATCATGGCCTTTGGTGTTGTCAGCATAAAGGTAATGTCATGCCACCCCACATATTCCCTGAGAGCCTCAGGTTGAATACTGATGGCTTCATCTGTGTTCTGAGTAAGGTGAAGCCCTAGCTCTACTGGTTAGCTGCAGGGAGGCTGTACATGCAGCAACAAGACTGTGCTTTGCCACACCAGCCAGAAAATCCAAATCTGGCGGTTGGAGAATTTCTTTGATCACACAACACCTGACATTTGGCCTCCCAACTTGCTTGATTGCAATCCCCTTAATGTCTTTGTGTGGGACACGGTGGAACAAGAGACCAACAAATCCAGCAGCAATATGAAGGGGATAAGCTGAGGGCCAAGATTACCAGGAATTTCAGGGGTCTAAAACGGGAAATAGTGATGAAGGCCTGTGGCAAGTTCCAAGGATGCTTGGAGGCTGTCATCAAGGCCAAAAGTGGGTTCATCAAGTGAGACCAACAGAACATGTTGTGAAGACAAAGTGACCTGAATGTGACAAGTATATCTGAAAAAATAAGAACACTCATTTTTTCCTGAGTTAGTCATCATGTGAATGAATACCATCCACACCCTGTAACATATACAAGCAATCTAACAACAAACAGAAATAATATAATGTACGTTAGAGAACGCATTTTTATGAGAATAAACTTTAAACATTTTTAAAAATTGTCTTAAATAGAAAATGTAAAAAAAATGTATAATATTTATTTTAAAAAATATAAGTCAGAACATGTATGAAAGGAATCAAGTTAACAGAAATCAGAAATAAATAGGATCGATTCAACAAATGTGTGTAAATATCAGTTTAAGTGAGAAAGACATGCATGTTGAATTACTGTAGAGAACAGTGATATCAACAAATCTAGACTTTTTCAATCATAAATCAGTTCTGTGTGTCACAATTTTCTTCTCTTAGACTGGATCAAAATCAGTTATATTTCCAGAGTTACATTTCTATGCACTCAAACACCGTCTTTTGATGCCTGAAATTAAAATTTTTAAATATTAATTATAATTTCTTTGTATTAAATATTTAGTATTAATGTAATCTACTTTCCCATGCTTGCACGAGTCAGAAAATTTGTTGATACAAGTTTACTACAGCTGGATGCCCTTTCTATCACCAACCTTCACATCTTTCCATGTAAGGTAATAATCTCCCCATGACTGGACATGCTTCAATGCAAAACTGGAAATGAAGGACACCACTTGTATGAAGGTGGCTCTTGTTTACAACTATTATGCAATGTTAAAACAAGGAAACACAAACACAGACCCTTTTATTTTTAATTAAGTCAGTATTGGGCTTCTCAAGAGTTTCACTTAAACAAAATTGTAATCTTAATAATCTCTATGGTACTGGGTATTCATTCTTCTGACAGTCAACATTGTGTGTGCCTGTATATAGGTTCAGTCTCATTGCACAACACCTTAAGCAAGTGTCTCCTACTATAGGCCAGGTTGACAAAATCTTTGAGTGGATTTGATAGATGGAAACTGAAAGAAGCCAACCATGTGTGTATGTGTGTGTACCCTAGACCATCACTTGATGGTTGTAAATGAGTACCATCATCATACAAGGAGAGTTGATTGTTTCCAGTCTTCCAAGAAAAATATGTCCATTATGGGAAAATATTACCTTGCTTGGAAACAAGTGAAAGTTGGTGACAAGAAGGCCATCCAGCCATTAAAAATCTGCCTCAACAAATTGTCTGACCTATGCAAGCATAGAAAAAAGGGAATTAAATGACAATTACATAGGCACATTAATGGCCCTTTGATTAAGAAGCTTGTTTCCCAACTACTAGGTTTCTGGTTCTTTTCCACTGTGTGGCACTTTACACTTGTTCAGTCAACATCGACTTGATGGAGAGAGTGTGCTAATGTACAGCACACACACATTTGATCACTATAAACAAATCCTTTGTGCAGGTCATTCAGCAAAAACTGAACACTCATGTCATCTTGTATAAATGTTTTTAATGGCAATGCAATTAACTCACTGACTGTATTAAACAGGTGAAGGTAAAGAAATATTTTTACTGTAAATTTATAATACAAATAAGAAAATGGAGAAACAAGTTTAGTTTGTTCATCAACTTTCGGATATTAGAATTTTGGATTATTTATTCATTCAACAAAATGGAGAAACAAGTTTAGATTAATTAATCGTAATGTATGCATACATACACACATACCTATGTATACGTAAACAAATATACATACATCCGTTGAAATATATACAAACGTATATACCCACTCATATATACACAAACATGCATGCACCCACATACTCTCACAGAACGTCACAGTACACACATACAGTCCTACCTACAATCCACATACACGTACACATGGACACATCCAAACATACATACACACATATGCATATACATACATTCTTACATCAACATATACAAACACCTACAGAATCAAATCTATAAGTAGGTTTAGGTCTAAAATTAAACAAATAAACTATTTATGAGTTAAATAATTATATACCCAACATTTTTATTAAATGAGTAAACAAAATGAAAACATATCCATGTCCACATGCATACTCGTATAGATGCAATATTCTCTATATGTACCACTATTCGACAAATACACACCCATACATATCCACACATATAGGCGCAGGAGTAGCTGTGTGGTAAGTAGCTTGCTAACCAACCACATGGTTCCGGATTCAGTCCCACTGCGTGGCACCTTGGGCAAGTGTCTTCTACTATAGCCTCGGGCCGACCAAAGCCTTGTGAGTGGATTTGGTAGACGGAAACTGAAAGAAGCCCGTCGTATATATGTATATATATATGCGTGTGTGTTTGTCCCCCTAGCATTATTTGACAACCGATGCTGGTGCGTTTATGTGCCTGTTACTTAGCGGTTCGGCAAAAGAGACCGATAAAATAAGTACTGGGCTTACAAAAGAATAGGTCCCGGGGTCGATTTGCTTGACTAAAGGCGGTGCTCCAGCATGGCCACAGTCAAATGACTGAAACATGTAAAAGAGTAAAGAATATACACCCATATGCACATGCATAAACTAGTACCTACATATATTATAATATATTCTCCCACATATTATTATAAATATATACACATTCTCTAAGAGCCCTTATATACATAAATTTACATATAGAGATACATATTTACATATTATCCCACCCATACACATACACACACATTCACATATACATATATCCATATGTATGGCACGTAAAAAGCACCCACTACACTCTTGGAGTGGTTGGCGTTAGGAAGGGCATCCAGCTGTAGAAACTGCCAGATCAAGACTGTTTACAAGATAAAAGTAAATGTAAATTTCATCTTTAATTTTTTTTTTTTTTTAAAGTAACAAAAAATAGAGAGGAAGGAAAGCAAATCAGCAACTATTACTCTCCAGAAAAACCAGCAAAGTAAATACGATGCCCCATAGAAGAGTCATACAACTAATTACCTCAACAACTATTTTGATAGCAGTTTAACTATTATACCAATATATTACTCTTTTACTTTTACTTGTTTCAGTCATTTGACTGCGGCCATGCTGGAGCACCGCCTTTAATCGAGCAACTCGAGCCCGGGACTTATCCTATCGGTCTCTTTTGCCGAAACGCTAAGTAACGGGGACATAAACGCACCAGCATCGGTTGTGTTGTCAAGCAATGCTTGGGGGACAAACACAGACACACACATATATATATATACGACGGGCTTCTTTCAGTTTCCGTCTACGAAATCCACCAATATATTACTCTTTTACTTGTTTCAGTCATTTGACTGCGGCCATGCTGGAGCACCGCCTTTAATCGAGCAACTCGAGCCTGGGACTTATTCTATCGGTCTCTTTTGCCGAACCGCTAAGTAACGGGGACATAAACGCACCAGCATCGGTTGTCAAGCAATGCTAGGGGGACAAACACACACACACACACACACACATATATATATATATGACGGGCTTCCTTCAGTTTCCATCTACCAAATCCACTCGCAAGGCTTTGGTCGGCCCGAGGCTATAGTAGAAGACATTTGCCCAAGGTGCCACGCAGTGGGACTGAACCCGGAACCATGTGGTTGGTAAACAAGCTACTTACCACACAGCCACTCCTGCGCCTCATAAATGTTAAATTTTAATTAGTTATACATTTAGTTTAGATGCATTCTCTTTAATCCCTTATTCAGTTATTCTCAGAATATTCAGGTTACATAAGTTAAAATAATTCTTGTTTATTTTGCTTTTCTAGTGCTGGTCTAAGCTGTTGCTGGCGATACAACATCCATCAACACATCTCAATGCTATGCCATTTCTTAAATGAGGTCAACTTAAATGGCTAAATTACTATCTCTGAAATTGGAAATTTTAACACACATTACAATTTGCATTTAGTCGCAAATTGGTACATTTTTACCAGCTCCACAGTCCTGGATTGGGTCTACTACCTTATTAACCCTTTAGCATTCAAACCGGCCGTATCCGGCCAAAATATTTAACCTGTTTTATATTGAAACTGACCAGATCTCGTCTCTCACCTCAGCCCTACCATGTCATTCTAAAACTAAAAAAATCACATCACTGAAATCTCTAAATTACAAGATAATGCATGATTAATTCAAACCATTTTAAATAAACAAACATCACATTTGACAGAATAATCTGAACACTAAAGGGTTAAACAGGGGGGGAAAAAAAAGCACTCTATGCAATCAACATACATTTTTCATGCCCCAAGAAAGATACTCTGAGTTGGTAGCAGCATGATATTCATCCACCAATTGTTGCAAAACTTCTCTGGAAGCATCAAATTCTGATAAATCATTGTGGAACATAGGTTCTTTCTTAAATGTTTCCATAAAAGCTTCTCGTTTCCGCAGTTTATCATAATGTGACATGGTCCTTTCAAACAACTGCAATGAAATGTTTATGAATAGAAAATATTAATATCTTACATAAGGGACAGAAATGGTGATGTAAAAACACCAGTTAATCAGTTTGTACAAGAATAGTTTATAGAAAACTAATGTTATGATACCTATAGTTCCAAGATATTGTTAGACTATTTGCAATGACTGAGATTATTTCAGCTTTTTCCCCATACCACATTTAGATACAATTATGATCCAAGTCATAAACACTATTTACAAAAAGTAATGTAACTAAGCTATAGCTCAAAAGCTGAAGCCAAAATATTATAAAGACAAAGGAAATTCAACTTAACTACTGTGACTTATATACAGTAATATATTTTCTAAGGAGTTACTTTTAGTGAAAATGAACAAGCATCAGATTATACATCATATTTTTATATTAAAACAAAGCATGAATAAAAGGCAAAGAACTACTCACTGAAGATATACTGGTGTGATTAGCCAACATTAGACCACTGACTCGATGAGCAGTTAGAATGTAAGGAGATTTTCTGGAAAGTGCAACTTGTATACTGGCTGGACCCCATGGGATAAACTGTGCCAGTTTACGCTCACGGATTCTCTGCAGACTTTTGTGGACCTGTTTAAAAGAAAGAATGAATAAAATCAATCAATTTGACTTATACCAAATTGATATAGGCATACAATATATCTCAAACATTAAGATATATTCTGAAGTGTTTCTACCACTATTGTCACAATAACATTGCTTACATCGGGTAAGTTTTCCAACAAAGTATGAAACAACCACTTAAAATGCAAATAGCTTGAACCTGGTAACTGTCAATATGAAATATATGGTTAAAGAAAGATGTTGCATTGCACTTAGATTGAATTTATATCGTATGTTAAAATCAGATGTAAACCAGGTGATGATGGAAATAATGCATAAAAAAAAATTAAGTTACTGAATTGTGGTGTAATAACATAGGGTGATAGACAGTATCAGATATACCACTACATGTAATAATGTAAGGTGATGGACAGTATCAGAAATATTAATGCAGAATTCTAGATTTATAATCCAATTTCTAACAAGATTTTATGCCAAAAATAATTTTAAATAGTTAGTGAGACAAACTGTCAGTAAATATACTCCATTATATACTCCAAGACTTCTACAATAGGCATTGTTGTAGGAATGATAATGAATTACAAATAAAAGAACAAATTTTTAAAAAGTCATTTTATTTGGTAAAAAGGCCATGAATTATTTCTAAAACTTCAAAATAAAAAACAAAACAAAAAAACAATCTGAATATTTTATAGTAGCTAAGATGTAAACTATAAGATTTAATCATTAACTATATGTCATTTTAGAATGGAAATTGTAGTTGTGATACCTGTGCCGGTGGCACGTAAAAAGCACCATCAGAACGTGGCTGATGCCAGTGCCGCCTTGACTGGCTTCTGTACCGGTGGCATGTAAAAAGCACCAACCAATCGTGGCCCTTGCCAGCCTCGCCTGGCACGTAAAAAGCACCCACTACACTCATGGAGTGTTGGTGTTAGGAAGGGCATCCAGCTGTAGAAACACTGCCAGATCAGACTGGAGCCTGGTGCAGCCTCCTGGCTTCCCAGACCCCAGTTGAACCATCCAACCCATGCTAGCATGGAAAACGGATGTTAAACGATGATGATGATGAATATAAAAATTTTCAAGTGACTGCTTCAAAAGATTAAAAACTTACATCTGAAGGATGTTACATAAAAGCTATATATCATGAAAAATAATCATTTTACCTGTGTAGGATCTACTTCACCTTGAATGATATTCAATATTGAAATATAGCAGTGCTTGTCTTGTCTATGAACAGGCGTTGAGACCATCATGTTTTTTGGTTGTAATAGCCTACGCATCACATCGAGGACAGTAGTTTTTCTCACACTAGCAACCTGTATGGAAAAATCACAAAATAAATTTTAAAAAACTAACTGAAATGCGATGTAGTGACGGAGAGAATAAAAAGAAGCAAATATGATGTAACAGTTATAAAATTAAGTTCAAGGTAGAGGCAATAACAGAAAATGTTTAAGATTATAACTTTTCAGACAAGAACCCTCGCCTATATTTTGATTGATCTGATCTTTGGTTCACATTAATTCCTGTGTACCCACAAGATACCTTATAATAATCAATGGTGAATCCAACTGAAACAAGATGTAAATATAAATGCTCACATTAAAACATTTCTCATGAATAGTTTGGAAAATTAAAATCTTATTAAAATCATTCCAAGAGATTTTGATATTTAATCAGAAAGTAGTTAAAATCTCCAATAAAAATTTATCTATTTAGAATGGGAAAAATTTTGAGCTATTTATATATGTTTTACATGCAAGTGAGAATGTCGAAGTTGTTGACTACTTCACATATTGCAGCAGCATGATCTATAACAGCATTAGCTGCGAGCCTGACATCTTAAAAGACGTGGATATGCTAAGGCAGTTTTAGACTCACTGGACATGGAAATTTGGTACTGCCAATAACTGAGCAGGAGAACAAAGGTTTGGGTCTTTAGATCTCTAGTCCTTGTTCTCTTGCTCTACAGTTTGAGAATTTCCAAGGCCCTTAGGGGCCACCTGAACACTTTTGGCACCAGGACACTTCACAGGATTATGGGTGGATTTCGTCTCCAACCAACTATACTATATAAATGGATGTACATATGGATATATGTATATGTATGGAGATATAAATATATATATATATATATGAATATGAGTAAAGAGATTATATGCAAGAAGAATGGCCTATCAAAAAGTTAAATATGCCCAACTAAAAATTCATAAACTACCATAAAACCTAATAGACAAATATAAAATAAAATAAATATCCACTGACTAAAAAAGTCTTATGTAAATATACACACATATATATATATACATATATATATACATATACATACATATTCATATATATATATATACATATACACACATATTCATATATATATATATACATATACACACACACACACATATATATATATATATATATATACGCACACACACATATATATATATATATACATACACATAAATTATTTTTTAGGGAATAACAATTCCGGCATAACAGAGGTTCAAATTATTCTCAATGAAGAAATATATTTTAATTTAGAGATAGTATACCCCTACTTATTTTTATTTTAAATACCTACTGTTTTATTCCTTGGCAACACGTGTTTCATGAGGTACATCCTCGGGTTCCTAAACCACTCCGTGTTTCCCTGGAACCCCTTTCAAGATGCCACCCCAATCATCAGGCCCTTATAACTTTATCAACTTTCAATACAATAAACTATATTTTAATTTTTAAATCCCATAAATATGTGCAAAATAAGTATGTTTAGTTTCACTGGACTCTACAGTACAAGCCATAATTCAGATAAAAATTCAAACAAAGATAAAAAGTTACTTTTATTTCTGTAACTTTTTATCTGGCAGAATGAATACGGTTTTTCACAGTTGAATTTCACCTTCAGAGAACAGCCTAACTCTTTAAATTTAGATATTGAGAGACAAATAAGCTACATTTGAAAATTAGCTACATATTTGAGAAGAAATAGAGATGCAACAGATAAAAAGTGCATTCCAGAAGTTTTAAGACTTTTTTTAGGACAGGTAGTTATAACTGTCTTAGATTATTGTAATTTTAGTATATCATTACTATATATCTAATGAACTACCCTACCAACTGTTATTTTTTTAATTCTAGACTGAAGGAACAGCAGCAACAGCACTTTCAACACACCCTACTAAACACTGCTTGTCACAATTCCATCCTAGTAATCAACTACTTGAAAGAGATAGATATCAAAACCGCCCCCCCCACATTCTAAACCTTGCACCCTGTGATTTTTAATTGTTCCCCATGCTAAAGGAGAACCTCAGGGAGTCATTCTGAAGCCATTGCAAAGATAAAGGAAGCAGTGTCAAGGGTCCAAACACCTTCACTTTGGCGGACTTCCATGGGGCCTTCACAAAGTGACCAAATTGCTACAACAAGTACATTGAAGTCAGAGGAACCTACTTTGAAGGAGATTAGAGCTTTTTTTCCCCTCGTAATTAATAAATGTCTCTCCTGAAACAATCTCAAAAGTTCTGGAATGCACCTCATATATTTAATGAAGAAATAGAAAAATAGTAAAGAAAATGAGAGGAAGTAAGGTAAAACATGATCATTACATGTGGGTCAGTTGTTAACGGTGTATAACCAGTCATTAAGAAATGAAGTCGTGGTGTAGGAATAAGAGAAGCAATCAAGCCTACAAGATCATTATTCATGTATCCAGGGTAACGCAGTGTAGCTGTGCTTGTTGACATCACAATTGAGACCTGCAAGTACAAAGAAAGAGAATGGGAAATATAATTTTTACCATCATATTAAATTTACAAAAATGAAGAACTAACATGTAATTGGCAACAAGTGGGGTCAAAATGGGAGGAAAATGAAAGAGACAAAGTAGTGCTGAAACGTATTATTTGAAGGAGTAATGTGCCATAACAAGGAACTATCACAAGTAAAGACATCAGGCATTTAAAATCATCTATTAATTAATTAATCAAGATGTTGTAAATTACTAATAATATCAATTTCTAACATAGACACGAGATTACACTGAAAGGTGGGCTTTAATCAATATCTTCACTCCAGATTGATGAAAGGCAAAGATATTTTTCTCAACACTCCACACTGATTTTCCCAGCCCAGTAACACCTCTAGCAAGTGATATGTTTTAGGGTGGAACTGTCATAGAATTCTTTGATTAATAAATCTAATCTTCAAAGTAATTGAGAGCAAAAGCAGATCAGGATGGAGTTAATTTAGGTGTGGGCTTGTGCCAAACAATTTAGGTTCCAGTAGTACAATTAAAAGAGAAAATTAAGCAAAGAAATCTATTTTGCTTCTGTTGACATGCAGAAGGTCTTTCACAGTATCCCACCACTGTATTGAGTAGCTTACAAGATCCTTGGAAGAAATGTATGTATATCCTTCAAGCAATTTAGGATCAGCACTAAGTGGGAATCATTCTTGAGGAAGTGAAAAATACTGTAGAATACAGGTTCAAGGCAGAATAAGCAGGAGTTACAAAGGATAAATCCTGCAGAGTTCAAATTCTTACTTTCTGGAACGTTACTGAGCAGTTGCAGGAATGGCATGATTTCCTTGTTCTCAATTTTATCAGCTTCAGAAAAGATTTCAAAAGTCTCAACAGGAAAGTTATCTAGAGTCTATTCTGTGACTGCAAAACACCTAACACAAATATCATTCAACAGCTGTACAAAGACATTCACTGTCAAGTGATACACCGCGGAAGACTGTTAAAACCTTTCAAAGTAAACAATGATGTTTTTGAAAGTAACTGTTAAGGTGAAGGAGCAAACTAGGCAAGCTAAAAGAGTAATTGCTAAAAAATCTCTTTGCAAATGACATTTATCTGATATCCCAGAATGACAAATACATGCAGGAAAAAGAAACAGATAGGCTAATAGATAATAATGAAAACTACAGTGAGAGTTGACCCTGACTCTGTCATGGTTGAAAATCAAATGTTGAATGAAAACAATTGTTTTACATATCTCAGAAGGCATGATGTCTACAAGTGAAGGTAGAGAGGAAGGTACCAATGCACAATTTAGGAAAGTAAATCAAACTTTTAATATTTTAAAATCAAGCTTAAAAGTAAAGGCTGTCCTAACATATTAAGCTGAGAATTTTCAATAGAAATGTCAAATCCACCTTACTATATTGTGCTGGATCATAAGTGAATAAACATAAATATCCTCAGACTGTAACAAATATTCATGATCATGTGCTTCAAACGCATCCTAAACATTTGATAGCCAGAAATTGTGAACGACAAAGAACTCTGGATTAGAGCTAAGCAAAATCAATCAGTCAATAAATAGCAAAATTTAAGTAGAGATAGGTAGGTTATACACTTTAGAAGACGGCGAGGTTATACACTTTAGAAAGGCGGCAAGCAGGCAGAAACGTTAGCACGCCGGGCAAAATGCATAGCTGTATTTCGTCAGCTGTTACATTCTGGGTTCAAATTCCGCCGAGGTCAACTTTGCCTTTCATCCTTTCGGGGTCGATGTAATCGACTTAATCCGTTTGTCTGTCCCCTCTGTGTTTAGCCCCTTGTGAGTAGTAAAGAAATATATACACTTTAGAAGACAAAGGGGATGTTTGGTAAGATAAGTCTTGGACTGGAACCCAGAGAGAAAAAGAAGATAGGGTGCCTATAATCACTTGGCAGAAATAGAACTGAAGATGACAGATATGACACAAAACCAAATGAATAGGAAGGTTCGGGACAACACATTGGAAGATTGTTAATGAGAGATCCAGAAGTATAAGCAAGCCATGATGACGATATTGAGAGATTAAATATACAATAAACATTCATTCTTTCTTCAGCTTTTTAGTTTTTTTGTCATTAAAATATAGACATTCAGAACAAGATGTCTTTGGTACCATGAAGCAGTTCACTTTTGTAAGTAGTAGCAGTAAGAAAGATTTTGTGTAACTGAAATGTGAAGTCATTACATTTTATCTTTCCTCTTTCTACTTAAGTCTAATGCAAAAAGAGTTAAGATTGTTTTCTGAACCCACCAATGAGTTGATCTGACCAAAAGTTGGATTCTGAATGCGAAGGCGATCAGTTGCAATTCGGTGAAGAGCTGTGTTATCCAAAACAACCTGTAAAACAAGAAATGATCAAGAATATAAACAAAATTACATTAATACTGAAAACATCAGCATCTTAAAAGACAATCAACTAAACATTATGCTCAGATCTAACAACTTGCATTATAAATCATACCATGTATAAGATGTTCAATTCAGAAATGAAATTTTTTTTTTAATATGACAAAGAGGATGATAATCTTCTATTAGTCATACTGCGTTGAAGAGGGAGAGGTCCTAATTCCAGTTACGCTAAGTAAAATAGGTACTTTATCTGTGAACTGAAAATGTTATGACTATTAACATCATAGTCAGCAAACTAGCAACTCAACTGTTCAACCATCATATCAGTTTTTTTTTTACCATTTTATATTGTATTATCTTTAGTTGTATTATATCCATTTTCCTTATAAGCATAGGATAGTTGTTGGAAAATTTTACACGTGGAAACTTTTGTCAGCTAAGCATAACAAAGCATTCAGATTTATGAACCTTATTCAGTGGTGAAACAGAATAATTAGAAAAACTGGATAATGTAGTCTTAGATACACTCTGTCTTAATAAGAGACAAGTTGGTCAGACTGTCGAGAGGTTACCTACCATTAGACAGGAAACTAGGTTCAAATGTTTACAACAGAGTGGACTTTGTTAAAAGTAAAAGATAGATAGGTGTTAAAGAAGGGAAGGAGTAAGTCTACACCCAATCTTAGCTAATGTACCATTTCTTTAAATGATAAACGATAAACATCACCCTTTTCAAGACTAGCCAGCCTCATGGGCTCAGTTTCTCGGTTTCTATGGCATATGTGTTCCCCCCAGCTGGACAGGACGCCAGTCCATCGCAGCATTACTCAAGAAACAAGAAGAGTGAGTGAGAGAAAGTTGTGGCGAAAGAGTACAACAGGGGTCACCACTGCCCCCTGCCAGAGCCTCGTGGAGCTTTTAGGTGTTTTCGCTCAATAAACACATACAACGCCCAGTCTGGGAATCGAAACTGCGATCCTCTGACCGCGAGTCTGCTGCCCTAACCACTAGGCCATTGCACCTCCTACAATTTCTTTACTTACTCTCTTTTCTCTTTTACTTGCTTCAGTCATTTGACTGCGGCCATGCTGGAGCACCGCCTTTAATCGAGCAACTCGACCCCGGGACTTATGCTTTTGTAAGCCCAGTACTTATTCTATCGGTCTCTTTTGCCGAACCGCTAGGTAACGGGGACATAAACACACCAGCATCGGTTGTCATGCAATGCTAGGGGGACAAACACAGACACACACATGCACATATACGACACATATACATATATACGACAGGCTTCTTTCAGTTTCCGTCTACCAAATCCACTCAGAAGGCTTTGGTCGGCCCGAGGTTACAGTAGAAGACACTTGCCTATGGTGCCATGCAGTGGGATTGAACCTGGAACCATGTGGTTGGTAAACAAGCTACTTACCACGCAGCCGCTCCTGCGCCTAATTTTCAGATTCTAATTAAAACCCATTGAGCTAAACAGAACATTGAAAGCTTAACATTGTAAAAACATTAAAGAGCTTACCACACAGTCTGCATTCAATGTAAGTCTCTTCAATGTTAATAGAGAATTATATGGTTGGACAACAACATCTGATATTTCATCCAGATTTGGAAATACTGAATATGTCTGAATAAGCTTTTTGGGAAACCTGCAAATAAATCAATACTTTTAATCATATCAAGCTAACAAGATATCAATCAAGACATAAAAATACAAGATTACATTTTACTCCTGAGTAATCACAGGTGTAGATTTTCGTGACACACCCAGACTGGCATATATCTATACACACAAACATATATATATACCAGCTCACTGATGCGAACCTTTCCTTCGTTGGAAACTAAACTCTGCTTGCGAAGACCTGTTGAGGCAAGTGAAATCGAAATCAAATTCGATGATTGGCCTCCATGCTAGTGGAGCGCTAAGAGCACCATCTGAGTGTGATCGTTGCCAGAGCAGCTAACTGGCTTCTGTGCTGGTGGCACACAAAAAGCACCATTCAAGCATGGTCGTTACCAGCGTCACCTTACTGGCACATGAAAAAACATTCAAACGAGGTTGTTGCCAGTGCCGCTGGACTGGCTCCTGTGCAGGTGGCACATAAAAACAACCATTTGGGCGTGGCCGTTACCAGTACCGCCTGACTGGCCCTCATATCGGTGGCACATAAAAGCACCTACTACACTCTCGGGGTGGTTGACAGTAGGAAGGGCACCCAGCTGTTGAAACTCTGCCAGATCAAGATTGGAGCCTGATGCAGCCATCTGGCTCGCCAGTCCTCAGTCAAATCGGCCAACCCATGTTAGCATGGAAAGAGAACATTAAATGATGATGATGATGGTGAGATATATATATATATATATATTATATATATATATACATATACTCTTTTACTTGTTTCAGTCATTTGACTTGCAGCCATGCTGGAGCATTGCATTTAGTTAAGCAAATCGCCCCCAGGACTTATTCTTTGGAAGCCTAGTACTTATTTTATCGGTCTCCTTTGCCAAACCGCTAAGTTATGGGGACGTAAACACACCACCATTGGTTATCAAGCAATGTCATGGGGACCAACACAGACACACAAACATATACACACACATATATACATTGTGTTAACAAGATGAGGACAAATATCTATCAATTGTAAATAATGTACATAATTCCTCATCTCTTAAATATAGAACTGTGGTATAGATGTAAGTATGTACATATAGGTATGTATATATGCATATATATACATATGTATTTATATATATATATATATCTATATACATATACATATATATGTATATGTACATTTATGTCTATACATATATATATGCATATATACATTTATGTCTATACATATATAGCTGTGTATATATATATACACACACATATATAGTTATATACATACATACACATACACTCATACACACCTTAATATTTCTTTAAAATATCATTCAACTATTACATTTGTCGTAACCTTTTTGAGGCTGCTATTTCAGGCAAGTGCCTTTATGGGTAAATAAACATAAAGGCACTTGCCTGAAACAATAACAACCTTGGTTGAGGGAATATGGTATCATGGAAGCCATATTTGTACTGTGACAGCTACCGGAGACAATAATGAATCACTGTTTTACTACCATTATCTTGCAAGGTTGCAAGAGCTTAATGGATTGTGAGACATATAGAAAACTTAAGAAATTCAGAAAGCATATTTAAGAATAACAATATTTACTGTTCGACTAAGAGTACAATTGAGTCATATCCTGCATCTCTTTGTATTACAGACTTTATAGCCAAACCAAAGCTCAACTACAAAAGCACCCGGAGAGCTCAGACCTCTGCCAAGCAGCTCACTTCCACCCATATACATGCATGCCGTATACATATATATATATATGTACATGTATATACATACATATATAGGTATGTATGTATATATATATATATATATATATATATATATACACATATATAGTTATGTACATACATACACATACACATACACACCTTAATATTTCTTTAAAATATCATTTCACTATTACATTTGTCATAACCTTTTTGAGGCTGCTATTTCAGGCAAGTGCCTTTATCGGTAAATAAACATAAAGGCAAGTCATCCTAACAAGACATCTGCGTTGGTTGGGTCATGCCCTCTGTCGTCAACCAGGAGAATTCATCTACGAAGCAATTGCTCCAGCTCCCCTTCAGGGTTGGCGAAAGCGATGTGGTGGACAACGAAAAACAGTCAAGGCTGATCTGGAACCCAACCTAGGCCCCCATATCTACGGCGTTCGCTGCTGGAATAATGAGTGGTTGGAGATCACGCGGTCGTCAGCCTCAAATTGCCAGGCCTGGTTGGCGTTTGTGAGAGATGCAGCATTGAGGATGAATGAAGCCAGCTCAACCCACCCCGGGTGAAGGCTGTCAAGTCAAGTCATGCTGAAAATTGCTCAATTTCCCAAACCAACATCAACAAAAACATAACCTTCTTAGGAGAGGTAAAAAAAAACCTTTTAAAAACAGGAATCATCTGAAGCAGTTATAATACACCGCTCCTGTCGCCATTATAACCACCGATACTAATTTATCTTCCTCCCATATTTATCTCGAGCATTGTCATCAACACTGTATCTACAATCACCACAATCAGTTTCTTTAAACAGTTGAAAATCCATTATCTGATACTCATGGGACTGAGATTGTTGCAGGTTTTTCATGTTTCTAATTTCTGAGTGCTTTATTAAAAAAAAAAATTGCATCTATAAAACAGAACAGTTTGAGGATAGAAACCAGATCTAAACACAATAGCTTATAGACATACTCTGAATGTAGTTCTATATAAATCTTAAATATTTTCTTTTTATACTTAAGACCATTAGAAATGTTAAGATATCAGCCTCTACTCACGTTGTCATGCTTTGATTAAAAGGTTACAGCATAGATTAGATTACTTAGATAAGTTTCAGCCAAAGTTGAATCAGGCCATATCTAATTTCATAGCACCACCTGAAAGAGATATGCAGTCAGCTCTGGGGAACCGTAGCCCATTCAAGCAGAGGATTATTGTTTTCAGAGACATATCTGGGTGGTTTATCTGGTATTTGTTGGGGGTAATCATCTAGGGATCGTTTGAATGCCGTGACGTCACTTTCCTCCCTTCTGTGTGTCTGGCATGATGTTGAAGAGAGCAGGGCCAATTGAGGTGAAATAGTTCTGTCATAGTGTTGTGATACGACACAAACATTTCTGTAGTGGACAGAGGGCATGGGGGCCAAGCCTCGGACAAATCTTAAAGATGGGCAATGTTGATGGAATATTTTCCACATCATACAGATGATATAGAGCTCACAGCGGCGGTGGAGGGAGCAAAGCCTGAGCTTTTTGAGTTGATCCCAATAGTCAAGGCTTGTCATGTCATCCTCCACAGACCTTGGCCAAGCAGCTCATAGTAACATAGATACATGAGTAAAATTACTAATAGAGAAACGAAAATAAACTTTGGAAACAGCAACGCCACCATAAGTTACGTGGAAACAATGAACGTATTCTCAAGGGAGATAATCATTGTAATACTTCATGTAAAGTAAAGATAAATGAAAAATCCTTCAAGAATCCATAAAATTCCCGGATCACTCCCAAAATTTCATCATCTGTTCCTTGTGTCATTACCAACTTTTCCTGCAAGTTTCATCAAATACCATTCACAACTTTTTGAGTTATTTTGCACACAGATGGACAGAAGAACAAACCAATGCCGATGAAAACAACCCCCTTCCTTGGTGGAGGTAAAAATCTATGTACTTGGGAAGTTTAACATATTTTGCATGTATTCATGTAAACACACACAATCTTTCCATGAAACAGAAAAGAAAGCAATTCACAGGCCTATTATGTTATGCCAAAATTATTTCTATGTTTATGTATAGCATGTGTGTTACTGTGTATAATTAGGATATCTAAGTATACTGGTTACTTAAATGTAGAAGTTGTGTGTTTGGTACGTGTTTAGAGTAGGTTTAGTGTGCTAATGGAAAACATGCTTGCAGAATGCTGATGGCCTGGTTCTCCTAGCAGAATTGGTCAAAATTATGAAATCTATGAATTTCTCAGATGTAGCTATTTTCTTTTATTTAGATGATGCCATAGGCGCAGGAGGTGACTAAATTAAATCACAGTTTCTACAATATGGAAGTATGAAAAAATTCAGGGAGCTGTTTTGTGTGTTAGCAATGAAAATTTCTCTCTTTGTGCAAATGGCAGACTGTAAGAAGTTTTTAAAAGGAAAGAAAGCATGGTAAGGAAGTATAGGCACTGAATTTGAAAATTCTTCAGAAAAGAGGAAAAGTAGGATAAGCATGATCTATATATGTAATGTTTCCTTATATGAATGGCTGAGCAAGTCATCCATCAAATTATCAATAGAAGGTAACTGTCTTGATATAGATATGCAAAGTTAATTGAAGATGAGGTGTTGGTGCAGAGTGAACATGGAATTAGATGACTGAGAAGGAAGTAGCAAATATGATGATGTTAGATTTCAGGCTGCTGGTAAAAAACCATGACAACTGTACAGTAAACTGTGTACCAAATACAATAAATGCAGAGTAATTTCCAGTAGACCAAGTTCTTGGTTCTGGTATCACTTTATAGAAATATCACAGCTTGCATTTTCTCTCTTCTTCAAGTCAATGCATCAATAGCAAATAATTTTCGTTACAAGAAAATCAAGCAAATAAGCTTTTCCATTGCACATGTATGAAATAAGGACTGAGGAACTGATAGTGGATTAATTTTAGCTCTCAACTTCATTATTATACATTTCACAGTAAAAAAAAAAAATGCACGTTTCCAATTACCTGTCATTTAACTTTTCCAACATATATGATCCTAAACCTGATCCAGTTCCACCTGCTATTGAATGACAAAGAACAAACCCCTGAAACAAATAAAAAAAACATTTCTGAACACAAAGAAGCCAGAGACAAGTCAATTATCTTTTAACATTTTAAAAATTTTGGATGAAGACAAGGTGTTCAGGCTAAATCTAATAACATGTATAAAAGGAAAAGGAAAGAATATCTCATCCAAAAATAAGTTGTTTTTAATTTTAATCGAAAAATACCAATTAGATTATGGCTGGAAAATAACAGTTTACCCAAAGTATCCACACTCAGTTTCCACCACAGCCTCCAGATGGCTTTGGAACCTGGTGCATGTGTTCCTCACTATAACCCTGGGAAGAGCTTTGAACACCTCTTTGACCTTGGTATTGCAGGTAGAGCAGTTGGTTTCCTTCTCAACTATGGCCCACACACAGTAATCCATGGTATTACAATGAGAATTAGAAGGCCAGAAATTGGGGCTGGTGAAGTCAGAGAAATTCTTCAACAACCACTTTTGACTTTTACCAAGCAAGGAGCCAAATCCTGCTGTCACACATATGA
Source organism: Octopus sinensis (assembly GCF_006345805.1). Taxonomy (NCBI): domain Eukaryota; kingdom Metazoa; phylum Mollusca; class Cephalopoda; order Octopoda; family Octopodidae; genus Octopus; species Octopus sinensis. Next base: position 25,550,689 of record NC_043006.1, on the reverse strand, counting down.
CCTTCCATTAGCAACCCTCTCCAGCCAAGGATTGACCAGTCTCCAGCAGCTTTATATAGCTGTCTTAATTGTGCCTAAGGTTCAATTCAGATGGGTTTGTGAAGCTGTTCAAAGATATAGGAATGAATGCCAGTGTGTGGACAGACAGAACACCTCCTGGCCATGGCTTTGTAGTCTCTGTTGCAGCTGTCTATGTCATTTCTTACAGCCTCTACACAGCATTAAGCAGCAGTCACGATATCAGCATTTTGACACCCAGCACAAATCATCATAATGCGGGTAACTCTTTTCAAATATTTAGATAGCTTCCGGTCCTCCATGTCAGCTAACTTTTTCTCATCTACAACTTTAATCTTTATGCTCTCCAATACTGTTAACTAATCACTAATTCATCAAGCTGTACCTGAAAAAAAAAAAGTCATAGAAAATCATCAAATTAGCCTGAACACCCTGTATCCTATGTTCAGGTGGAGGCTGTGCAGAGACTGCATGTCTCAAGGCAGTAAAGACCATGGCAGAGGTAGTCAGATCAGAGAGAAAAACCTGAGCAAAATAATGAAATCAATAAACTTTCTTGGCTGAGTCAATTTACATACACACGACTCACTGAAATTGGGTTATATTAGACAGATCATCACTTAACATCCATTTTCCATGCTGATAAGCAAGAGGGCTGCACCAGGCAGCAGTCATCTGTTTTGGCCCTTCCTTACTCTCTTTTTCTCATTTCAGTCATTTGACTGCAGCCATGCTGGAGCACTGCCTTTAATCGAGCAACTCGACCCCGGGACTTATTCTTTTCTAAGCCCAGTACTTATTCTATCGGTCTCTTTTGCCGAACCGCTAAGTAACGGGGACATAAACACACCAGCATCGGTTGTCAAGCAATGCTAGGGGGACACACAGACACACAAACACATATATATATACATATATACGACAGGCTTCTTTCAGTTTCCGTCTACCAAATCCACTCACAAGGCTTTGGTCGGGCTGAGGCTATAGTAGAAGACACTTGCCCAAGGTGCCATGCAGTGGGACTGAACCCAGAACCATGTGGTTGGTAAACAAGCTACTTACCACACAGCCACACCAACCACTTTACAAAGTGTACTGGGTGCTTTTTATGTGGTGCCAGAACAAGTGCTTTTTACATGGTGCCAGCATGTATGCATGACAAGGACTTCTCAGCTAAAAGAGGGAGAGGAACCAAGAGAAGTAGCCATGTCAGGCGAAAGATTGGAGCTAAGATAGAGGGACAGGGATAGCTGTCTTACTACAGAGAAGACACTTGGTTACCTCAGTAGGATAAGGGAGGCAGGTGGGAGAGTTAGAAAGATAGACAAGTCAGAGTGAGAGAAAGAGGGCCTACCTACAGGGAACAATGGGGTGGGGACACAGTAAAGGTAGTACTGAGGGAATAGAGATGTTCTTTAAAAGTGTGAGGGGAGATAATTAGAGATAGCAAGTGATGGTGAGTGGAATTGGAGTAGCTGGCAGGTGGATATGGTGGATGAGCAGAGACATGGAAGGTGTGTGGATAAGCATGTGATGGTAAGTAAAAGGGCAGTGGGTGGAGAGTTGGGGAATTTTGCCAGAAGATGGAATTGTGTGTGAGGAGTAGCAGGGCATAACCTTTCTGCTTCTTCCTAAGCTAAGTATAACTGTCTCCAAGCTTCCCTTCTAGCTGCCTGATACAGTTGTCTGCTACCATCATTCTTTCAATCCTGTCACTCTAAAAACTCTATCTACTACACTATTCCACCACCACATCACCCTATATCTGTTGGTCTGTGGCACTCAGTAAGTTGTCCTATAGGAACTTCCAGCTGTCTTCTATATTACATGTCTATAGATCCTCTTTCATGTTAAATGCTTCAGTTATGACGTCTCTAAATCTCTGACTGGTCAAAAGATCCTTAAACTTCCAGACTAGTCTGCTTCTTGGAATCTTTCTAACTTGAAGAATGAGTATAGCAAGGAATTTAATGTACAGGTAGGAGTTCACCAAGGATCAGTTCTCAGCCCCCTCTTATTTATCATAGTCCTCCAGGCCATAACAGAGGAATTAAGACTGGCTGCCTTGGGAGCTCCTCTATGCTGATGATCATGTTCTTAGTGCAGAATCACTAGAGAAGAAATTTCAGGTGTAGAAACAAGGCCTGGAATCAAAGGACCTTAGAATTAATTTATCAAAGACCAAAGTCCAATAAGCAGCAGGAAAACAGAAAAATCACTAGACCTTTCAGGGAGATGGCCTTGCTTGATATATAGAAAAGGAGTTGTACATTCTTAGTGTTTATTGTACCTACACATCTTTCACACACAAAGACTACTTTCTCTGTTAACTTTTCTCTTATACTGCTGCACCTCTTATGTGTCCATAGTCTAAATTTACAATTATTTTAGAATTTAATTGAAACACATAAAGTAGTATTTTTGGTTATAAATATAGTAACAAAAGGGTTAAATACTAAATTATTCAACTGAATAAAATTTCATTAATTTGAAGAATAAAAAAATTGTATTTACTTTCAACATGTCTTGAACATTTATGTGCGAGCTGATTAACAAGAGATTAGTACTTACCTCAAGACTGTCACTTCCATCAGCTTCTCGATCAATGATATCAAATATTTCCTCATATAACTTTTCACCCTAAAAACATCACAAATATTAGTTTAAGTACTCTTTCATATCATTTATTTTAGATCTTGAGCAGGAAGAGTGTCTATAACCATAGGGACTCCTATACTAGCTAAGTGAGTCAGTGTTGTGTTTAGTTCAAATTGTCATAGGTTAATAAGAAGTATTGAATATTGAGTGAAGACACACTGGGATATAAAACACAGTGGTTGCTCTTGAACCCAAATTGGGTTTCAACTTGTGTACCAAGTCTCTGAGGCAAAGCATATTATATCATATGAGAGAAATACATAGCAAAATCATTTCATATAGTTATTCATTATTCTTTTTCTTAATGTACACAGTTGGTGTAGAATATTCCACTTTTAGAATAACTCCAATTTTTTCTAGTCTAAGTTTATCTGTTCCAATGCTGTGAACGGTACTCATTTTTGTTTAAATACTGGTATGGCGTTCTCTTTTCTTTGAAACTATGCCTTCATTTTGGTACAAAGACCTAATTTATTCAGGAAAAATATTTAACTTTTTTTTCAATTTGTCCAACAACTTATTTTTACAGGAAGGTAAAACCATTTATACTTTTACAGAAAAGATTTATGGGGAAGTCCCATAAATTAAGCAATTCCATCCAGTCAGTACCAAACAAGTTTGTTGTATTATTTAACACAAAAACTTTAACCTTTAAGGTTTTTTCACAAAATGTAATGTTACTTATCAATTTGCCCTTAAAATATAATTTTTTTTCCTGAAACACCACAGGCAATTTTAAAGGTTTTATTTAATTTAGGTCTCCCAATCTTTTTCCATATATCTGGATTACCGAGATGTCGCTGCCTGTATCCAATTGTAACTTTACATTTGTGTTAATTTTTACACACATAAATTTTTTTTAAGGCTTGTTTGTATTTTTGTCACCAATAATCCATTTATGTGATTTTTTTTCTGCTGAACCATTTTTTAGGTTTTGTCCTACAACGTGACTTTTTATGGCCTATTTTACCACACTTTCAGCATTTTATATTTTTAAATGGATGGTTATTTTTAAAATGTAGACCACCACACCCATAACATTTTTCTGTCTATTTTCTTATCCATTACTGGTCAGCACAATTTTATTTGTCATGTCATAGATTAATAATCTTCAGACATTCTTCTACTACTGCCTGCAGAGTTAAATTTTGGTCCTGTTCTAATTTTGTTGATATCTGGGAACATATATCAGCATCTTTGCTTGCAGTAAGCACTTGAACAAAAATTAAAGACTTGAACATGTCCTGAGTTAACTTGTTCAATTTGAATTTCTCACACCTTCTGTTAACCACTCTGGCATAGGTGACAAAATCATCTTTTTTGGCCAAATTTAAACCTTGTCAGTGAGTATTGAACAGGGAATTCTTTCATTGAAAATTTTCAATAAAATATTTATTTATTTCATTGAAACAAATCTCACCTGGCTTCTCCAGCAGAATATAATTACTATATTTTTTCATGTTCAGCAGGGGATAACTTTCTTTAAAATAGTACACTTTTTTCTTATTGGACCAACTTTTACACTCTTCTTTGAAGATTTCTTCATATCTTCGAAAATATGCAGAGAAGGTAATCCCTTCTTCTGGATTATAGCTGAATTCTTCAATTGAATTTGTTATGCTGTCTGGCAAGTATGAACCTAAACTATTTTCAAACTTGTAGTTGCTGTTACAACTGCACCAGGGAGGCCAATAAATTCTCCATGTTTGATTTTTTTCTTTGGTTTGTACCAAAAATAAAAACCCTAAACATCCAACACAAACTTTGAACAACTCGTTGCCACTTTTATATCCTTGTATTCGATATATAATGAAGCAGGAAGGAAGTATATACATGATGCACTACTATTACTATTACACGAGACTCAATGCTTTATATCAAAGGTTCACAGCGAACTGCTACCAACACGAACTGCCAACTGCTCATAGTTCTTTAATTTATAACAATGAGTCAGTTCACCGTTAGTCACTTGGTGGGGGTGGTTTGGAATCCTTCCACAACAAAATGCATGGTAGTATCAAATAAAAAATTGCTAAATAGTGGCAGATTTTAGAGACCAAAAGGAACTATGAAGTCAATGAAAACTGAAGGAATGCAAAAATGGCTGTTGTAGTGTAACAAGATGCGAGGTACTGGTCTAGATAAGGTAAACATTTAGTCTGGTTATCTGTAATACTAACTTTACTTTCCTAAAAAATTTCCTGGCAGTTTAAAAATAAATAATCTAAAAAGTTCAAAGTTTAACCCTTTAGCATTCAGATTACTCTGTCAAATGTAAAGCCTGTTTAATTACATTGTTTTAAATTAATTGTTCAGCATCTTGTAACTCTGAGATTTTGATGATGTCCCTGTTTATTTTTAGAATGACTTTGTAGGATAGGTTTGAGAGGTCAGAGCTGGCTGGTTTGAGCATAAAACAGGAAGACAATTTTGGCCAGATATGGCCGGTTTAAACACTAAAGGGTTAAATAGTTATGTAAACAGAAATATAAAATGTATACCTGTGAAAAACCAACAGCCCAGTTATTTCCTGCACCCCCTCCTTGCTTGCCAAGGAAAACATTCTCAGGGTTATATAGTTTGGCATAAGGAGATGACATGATAGTGTTAATAACTCTTGGTTCAAGATCAAGGAGTACAGCACGGGGAATATAATGTTCATCATCAGCCTAGTAGGAGAAAGAATTACAATATAAATGCTGAAAATGATAGAATTTATTACATTCAATACATTATTGCAACACAATAATTATCTTAAAAAAATACACAATAGGGATAGGCGTGGCTATGTGGTAAAAAGCTTGCTTCCCAACCACATGGCAGCTTAGGCAAGTGTCTTCTACTACAGCCTCAGGCTGACCAAAGCCTTGTGAGTGGATTTGGTAGAGGGAAACTGAAAGAAGCCCATTGTATATATATATATATATATTTGTGTGTGTGTGTTTGTCCCCACACATACCATCCACTTGACAACCGATGTTGGTCTGTTTATGTCCCCAAAACTTAGTGGTTCAGCAAAAGAGAATGATAGAATAAGTACAAGGCTTACAAAGAATAAGTACCAGGGTCGATTTCTTCGACTAAAAGCAGTGCTCCAGCACACCCACAATCAAATGACTGAAACAAGTCAATGAATAAAAGAATATCAGAAATATAGTGACCCATCAGAGTCAAATAACTTTAGAAATTTTATCCATAACTAATTACAATTTGAATGATTTAGTTCACTCGATTGAAGTCAATTTGCCACCAAGCCATCTTTGTCCAGTGAAAATAATACATTCCTAAGATAAAACTGACATCCAAGTTCTTTCTATGTTATGATGTCAGAATTATATCTCTAATCTTATTTAAAATGTTTAATTCATAATGCAAAATTTACAGTGCATCTGAAGAGGTTTCCCTACAAATTTTTATATAAACAAGCTTATGTTGAGAAACAGAAAATGTCTAAACTATCAAACTGAAAAATTAATTTCACTTTGTGACAGATGGATCCAGTTTATATTCACACCAATACATCTTCAGTAGGGTTCCAGCAACATAATTTGCAGGACATTTTCAAATTTGAATGAAGTGTCTCAAACAATTTATTCTACTTGATTTTAAAAAATATCTGAATTTGAAGTCTTTTTAATTAAAAAAAAAAATCACAAACTTACCTGATAAAAAAATACATCCTTCCGATCTAAACCTTCTGTTGCAAAGTTTTCCAAAATCCCTTCTGCATGATAAAACAATATAATGTATGACTTATTTCTAGATTTAAACAGAATAAAAGAAAAAACAAATTTTAAATTAACTCTTAATTTTTTTTTCTTGCACCATGAATATCTATGTCCACATTCAGTTTCAATATACAAGTGTTTCTTTAATTAGTCCTAGATTGATCAGCAATTGATTAATTGTTCAATTTATGATATATAAAATATTTTTCTCATATCTATTGTTTACATACGCAAAAACTCAGAACATAACTAGCTCTTATTGATTAAATATAAAATGATGGTTGTCATCTAGCTTTTTTTCCACCTATCAGATTTCTTCATAACTTGATTTCCTGTATTTAAAGTGGCAATAGCAAATCTTCATAGTTTCTCATTGTTGGAGATATTTAAAAAACTACTTTTACTAATTACTATTTTGTTCTTTCATGTGTATAATACTGTTCTATCATGTGCATAATACTGATTAAAAAAATTTTTTTTTTGCAAAGGTACAACATGTCACATTTATTGAGAAATAAGAATGAATTCTCTAACTCTTCCCTCGAATTTCTTGACATTTCTGTCAGCATCCACCACTCCACTCTCAATACCTCCAACCACTACAAATACTCCTACCTTAACTTCTCCTCCTCCCACCCTACCCACACCCAGCTCTCCATCCCCTACTCCCAATTCCTCCATCTGTGCTGGTTCTGCAGTGATAACCATGACTTTGAGACTCATACTCCTAGCTGCCACAGTGATCTCTAGATCTGGGAGTGAGGGATTCTGTGAGAGACTTTCTCTAGGTTGATTAATGCCCAGAACAGCAGTTTACTTTTGGCTAAATACTTCTCCTGCATTTGCATTACTATGAAGAGAGCATCAGTACTACTTGTTGCAGGCATAAAAGTGAACTGTCTAATCCTCTTTTTAAGTCGTGTTATAACACTTTGTAACTTTCAGGAACTGGTCCAGCAACTCGATACGTTTGTAATTATTTCTCTCTTTTGGAATCACCTTTAAGTTTATAAGCTTAATTAAATATTGCTACAGTGTGAGAAGCTATCATTTACATAGTGCTTCCACTACTTTCTGGGTCAAGTTGTATGCATAACAATAACTTTTTACAAGTGGACTGATTCAGCAAAAGCTGAGACAGCTACATAAAGCTGCTGGAGACTGGTCAATCCTTGGCTGGAGAGGGTTGCTACTGGAAGTGTTAGATGTTAATGGTTTCAGCTGGGAATTTAAGCTGCAATATTCATTTACCCAACTAGAAATAAGCGTCTTTGGTGGTTTTCACCACACCTATCCAAACACTGATTAATTATATGTTCACATGACTTATTTGTACTGCTGCCTCATTTTACATAGCTATAAACAAAATTCTTCCACATAAAGAAAGACATTTTAAAAACAACCCCGAAAATTTAAGTTTTGTGTGGTTTGAATTATTGCAAGTACCAACTTGTATCTGTAATTCTAAGGAATTCAGTTCCATAAAAGAGGGGTGGAAAGATGCTTGTTGTTTAGGCACCAGGTCAGCTGTGAAGGAGCAAATGTGGTTGAAAATATTTCAACTATGACAATCCATTTTTTTTTCCAGATGCAGTGTTACCTTATCCAATGTCTTTTTCAAGACATTAGGTATGATTTGTGAAGGATTCCACTGGTTGTAAAGCAACATGTAGGTGTTTCTTGCAATGTGAAAGGACAAATGTGGAAAAGGGAGGCAAAAAAAGAACAGAAGTGATGCTAAGAGAACTAGTGGATGTGTCAGGTGTTGAGAAACCAAGTTTGCATGCATCTATCCTAGTAACCATCAGAATTGAACTATGAATGACAAAGTTAACATTTGGCAGAAGGTTAGGATTAGTAGTAAACTAATAAGGCTGTTTAATTGTGAAGCAGATGTGGTCAAATGGTTGAGGAAAGTGAGATAAGGACTGGAAATGCAAAGACTGTCAGACATGGATTTTATGCTACTATCCTAAAGAGAGTTACTTTAGAATTATATTTATAAGTGAGTAAAAGAAGACAACCAATTACATGAATGGAAAAGAAAAACCAGTCTGAAAGAGGCTTTCACAGAGGTGAAAGTAAGCAAAGAAGGATTAAATGAATCAAGGAATAGATGGACATGTAAGCTAATGAGATTAGAACATTGGCTGCATATACTAGAGAGAGCTGAGATTCCTCATTGACATGAGTTCGAGAGAAAGGAGACTAGATTTCTTTTGGTAAATAATCATACAAAGAAATGGAGATATATTTTAAGTTTTTAAATTTATTTATTTATTATTATATATATATATTTTTTTGCAAGCTTGCCATTGTGTTAAGCGATCTTTAGATCAGGAGGGGACATGCAATGCAATAGTACGATATAGAGGGTAGGTATGGAAAAAAAGGCAAAAAAAAAAAAAAATGATGCCAGGTGAGGCATCATTTGACATGTTAAAAAAAGGTCTATTTGCATCGTTTTTGGTACCAATCAAATTCTCTTTTTGTTTCATGTTATTATGATTTCTTTTGTGGAACTTCTAGTAAAGGACAAAATTAATTTAGACTAGATTATTTCGTTTTTCACCAATTTAACCACACTTCCTTAGTGAGGCGCAGCATAATAGAAGTGATATGAGAGATATGTCCATTACGTAGGTCTAAGTGAGGCAGTAATAAAGTATACTACTTCATAGTAGTCTAACAGATGGGGAGATTGGGTGAGTGTTAGTTTACCTAATAGCTGGGAGGCATTTTCTTGGATACATAACAAATATGATTTGACAACTGTGTAAAAGAATTTATAAATTAATTCCTAACGCATTATTTAGTTATTTCATCTCAACAATTAAACGATATTTCATTCCTACAGTTCCAAATCAACATATTCTCAAACTTACACCACTGCACTCCCACTAGAGGCAATGGTACTTCATAGATCATGTTATCAAGTAATTTAAAAAATATCATGAAACAGAAAATGGAAGATCAATACCTGGACTAATACCATGTTCTGCACACAACTGCTTCCAAAATTCCATGCCAACTGAGGAGAAAATAGATACACAGATAAATAAGTAACATAATTTCAACAAATATTAGGGCTATTAATTGAAAAGCTACAGTTAAGTGTTGTTAGAATTTTTCTATGAAATAGCTGTAACTTGTCTATCAAGAAGTTATGTCCAGATCTCAACCAAATCGAATTACCCAGTATTACATATCAGCATGAGAAGAATATTAAATTTTGAAAAGAAATTTTTTTAACCTACTTTAGTCATATTTAAGATATTTCAGCACACTCAGACATGTGAAGACCTGCTGCAGAAATATTCCAGGAAGAAAATTCTCTGAGATGTGTGTAAACACATTGGGCTGTGAATGATGATATTAGATCATAGGCAAACCTTTCACTGCATAAATAGTCCTGGAGAAAATTCTCTTCCGAGAGGGCATGTGAAATGCATGAATCCTTACAACCCAATGATGTTATTCACAGCCCAATGTGTTTTCCCACATTGTCTAGAAGGAGAATTTTCTCCTGGGACTATTTTAGTGGAAGATCTTCACATGTCTGAGTGTATTTGAACATGTTCAATATGACTTTACATGAATATATTCAGGATATATGTTGACTTTATTTTGGTATTCAAAATATAGCCTCACTAAACCTTGCTGAAATAAAATTATCAGTAATCTCACCTGTGTGATAGATAGTATTGGTTATTAGCATATTTAATGCAAGGAGCATTAAAAACCCAAAACAAAATCAAAAAGCAGTGAGAAAAACCATTTTGTATTAAAGACTTAATATTTTTTCATTTGCCCCGTCAACAATAGGTAAAAACTCAAGACAAGTTAATCCATTTTATCCTTATCTACTCGCATATTGCCTTTCATGCTGCTATTGCAAAACTAATTTGGTTTAGACATTAAAATAATTAAGAACTAAGTTTCTAAACATTGTTTTTTCTGTACCAACAAACATACATTTCTGTATATTTACTTAGTGATTCCTTTGCCACCTCTTTAAAGCCCTTCTTCACTGAAGATGTTAAAGACAAAACATATGCAAAGGGGTCTTCCACACTTGCCAGAAAAATAAGAAAATAATAAATTTTTTTACTCCTTGCATATTTGATTGCAAGTTAACTATTTAATAACTCTGCATTAAATATGCTAACACACACTTAGCTACTATTTATTATTTTGACAGTATTTAATTATTTTCATTTTGTTATAGCATTATCAAAGACAAAACTTACAAAATACTAATAATGCAATGATCCACTCTATATAAATTACAAACACCACAAAATAATTACATTTTTAATGTATATACTCTTTTACTTGTTCCAGTCATTTGACTGTGGCCATGCTGGAGCGCCACCTTTTTAGTCGAGCAAATCGACCCCAGGACTTATTATTTGTAAGCCTAGTACTTATTCTATCGAACCACTAAGTTACGGGGACGTAAACACACCAGCATCGGTTGTCAAGCGATGTTGGGGGGACAAACACAGATACACAAACATATATACGACGGGCTTCTTTCAGTTTCCGTCTACCAAATCCACTCACAAGGCTTTGGTTGGACCGAGGCTATAGTAGAAGACACTTGCCAAAGGTGCCACGCAGTGGGACTGAATCCGGAACCATGTGGTTCATAAGCAAGCTACTTACCACACAGCCACTCCTACACCTATACTACAATTCGAGCAGTATGACAAGATCTATTGTACATTTCTTCATGAAGTGAATATTCCAGTTCAAATACTAATATTCTCTGCAAGGCCTAACTTTTTGGTAAAAGAATTCATTTGACTAAATCAAATAAAATAATTTGCTTGTGTTTCTATCCATGGGAAATGAAATATCAGTCATGAAACCTGTGCTAAATGAGAAATCACAATAAAATAAAGGTGTTCTGTCCATCTTCCTAACCAAAGTGTAAATACTACAAAAACTTTATAAATAATAAAGAAATTGTTGCAAAAGAGAGATAACACTGAAGTAGCTTCCCATTGCTAATTCCAAACCAATCAAACAAACTGAACTTACAACAGTACCCACTTACAACCAGCTGTCCCAGAGCTGATTAGAGTGGTATTCACAAGGGAATTAAGTTGCAATTTTAGTTATGTAAAATAAAATATTAAAACATTAAACTATCAATTCAACACCTTTACTTAGCCAGCATGAGTGGTTAGTTACTCTTTTATGATTCTGAATTATTGAACTGACAAACATGGTGCAGCAGTAATTCCAGAGACTAAATTTCATTTAATTCACATATCACAAATACTTTTGGGAAAAGTAAACATCACAAACTATCACATTCACCAAAAATCTGTTCCATACCATAAATTTCCACTAGAACAAAGATTTACATTGCAACCAAGATACTCAAGATTTTCAGATTCCAGCTAAGATTCTGTATATAAACAATCTGCAATAAAAAGGCAAGGGAGTGGAATCTTTCAACGAATCCTGAGCATCACATAATCTCAGCAATCCTCATTAGTAGATTTTACCCCCTCTTTTAGTTAACCAAGTTTCAAAGATAAAGAACCATATAGTTGTTTATTGCATAACCCAGCTATATAAAGATTTTCATTAACTGAAAATTCCGAAAAATAAAAAGAGGGGTCATATGGAGTGCTAAAGCCAAAATTCAACAAATACCCTTCAGTTGGAAAAGCTTACGATTACATAGTGATTTCATATAAAAAAATTATAACCCTAATTAGCGAAGGTAAAGAATACGCACACCACCAGATTTCGGCGGTTAGGGTTGGTTTTAAGGTTCGGATTATGCCGAAACTGGGTGGTGTGCATATTCTTTACTTCCGCCCCTAATTTACACCACCTAAAATTAGCTTTCATTTTATCTTATCAAGTTTCAGCTCACGAGCTGTGGCCATGCTGGGGCACCGCTGTGAAAAATTTCATTGAAATTCATTTTTCAGAAAGTTTATCAACGTCGGTGAGGGGTGCCACACATCTGTAGTTACACCTAAAATTTTTATCATACAGTATACAAAAAGACTTGCACTGGAACGTGGACAGAAGTTACTGATTCCCTAGACGGCTGACAATTGTTATTTACAAAACGAAAAGTGTGTTTAAATGAAAAGACGAGTTTTGGAGACAGCCTCGACGGTGCAGAAGTTGAAGAAACAATAAACCTTCGACATACTAGGTACCCGAAAAATTCAGAATTTAAGTGTTGCTAAACTTTTCTGCTGCCAAGTTGGGATAACTAGAATAAAAATTACTAAATGGATGTAAATAACTTTATTAAAATATAAACTATAAGTAGGCTTTCTGGTTAAATATATTAACCATAAATACATTTGCACAATGTAAATAAAGAAAAACGAGAAATCGTTTTAAAAGTATCAGCAATGTACAATATAAATAGTTTAATGAGAGAAAAAGATGTATATAATGTTAAAAAGAATATATATTTACTTTGATTGCCACATTGGCCTAGTTGTAATGTGATCATTTCACGAGGCATCTTGTCTAAATGGGATGATGAGGCACGAAAAATGTATTGACTATCTCTTCAGAAATGGCGGCAAAGTTCGGGTTGAAGATTTTACGTAAATCGCGAATAAGTTCAAAATGTTTGGGAAGGAAGAAGAAGTGTGTGAGAATATAGTACAAGATATAAATCATATATTATGTATTTCCAGATTTTTTTCGGTTATCCCTAAGGTAACCGTCTGAAACAATTACTTTTCAAAATAAAAAAAAATACCCGCCCTGAACATTGCGCATGCTTAGACGACTGCTGACTTGCGAAAGCGTGTGGGACTTTTCACAATTATGGAGATGTACTTGCATAGCAAGTGACTTGATCTGAGATCGTGTGCTGGAACGAAAACAATTGCAGCGTGGAAGATGTTTAGGCGATCTTTCGTTTGTAGTAGCATGTTTCCGTCGATGATTTCCGTAAAAAACTTTTATTTTTTTACATATGGCCTTGCGGGAACATTTTAAGTAATGAAAGCGAAAAAGACTAAGAGAAAGCGATTTTATGACGAGGGAATTTCTTTTGAAGTTAGCGAAGCATTGATGTACATGTGTGTGTTTGATGGGGTGTGGGAGACAGACAGTATGTTGTGTAAGTGAAGTGCTTCTGTTAGTGTATGTGAAGAGACAGAGAGAGTAATGTGTGAAAGAGAGAGATAACTGAAATATTTTACTCGGTGTATGTGTATATGTATGTATGCATGTATGTGTGTGTATGTATCTATGTATGTGTGTGTGTATGTATCTATGTATGTGTGTGTATGTATGTATGGCCGATTCAGTGTAATTTTTTACTCGGTGTATGTGTATATGTATGTATGCATGTATGTGTGTGTATGTATCTATGTATGTGTGTGTGTATGTATCTATGTATGTGTGTGTGTATGTATGTATGGCCGATTCAGTGTAATTTTTTACTCGGTGTATGTGTATATGTATGTCTGAATGTATGTATGTATGTGTGTATGTATCTATGTATGTGTATGTATGTATGTATGGCCGATTCAGTGTAATTTTTTACTCGGTGTATGTGTATATGTATGTCTGCATGTATGTGTGTGTGTGTATGTATCTACACATACACCGAGTAAAAAATTTCAGTTATCTCTCTCTTTCACACATTACTCTCTCTGTCTCTTCACACACTAACAGAAGCACTTCACTTACACAACATACTGTCTGTCTCCTACACCCCATCAAACACACACACACACACACACACACATGTACATCAATGCTTTGATAACTTCAAAAGAAATTCCCTCGTCATAAAATCGCTTTCTCTTAGTCTCTTTCACTCTCATTACTTAAAATGTTCCCGCAAGCCCATATGTAAAAAAATAAAAGTTTTTTACGGAAATCATTGACGGAAACGTGCTACTACAAACGAAAGATCGCCGATGTTTATAAGCCACTAGCAGTATCGCCCGGCGTTGCTCGGGTTTGTAAGGGAAATAACTATATAAGCATTTGTAGAGAGTTATAGCCAAAAAAATAGCAAAAAAATGCATTAAGAATGGAAAACAAATGATGGTAATTGTTATATTTCGGAATGGTCATATTGCCAGTTTAGCCAATAAAAACACACGCACTATATATTTGGTGTTACTTTGCTTCAGTGTTATTTATTTTTTACATTAATCTTAATCTTATTTCGGCCAGAGTTCTTTCGTCACACTCCTGTGACCGCATCAGTGGTCCTTTGTTTGTTTTCTTCTTACTTATTTGTGTCTCTCCTTACTAACCGTCAGTTTTTTTTAAATCGTTGACTCATCGTAGACATTTTTAGAGAGTTACTTCCCTTATATAATAGCGAAAAATGCATTAAAATGGAAAAAAATGATGGTAAATTTTTTTTTAAATCGTAGACTCATCGTAGACGTGCGCTAATACCCAGAAGGGCTTGATATGAATCACGACTATAAGATACCCGGTTTTGGTTAAACTGCACCGCAAAATGTGGGAGTAGTTACGAATCTAAATCGTAGGAGACAGACACACAACTTCACTTTTATATATAAAGATTTAAGAAACACACAAAAACCGTTACATTCACTTCAACATTTAAATTTAATTTGTCAAAATATTTTCGTCGCTTTGAGAAAATAAATGTCTTTTAATGAAATTGTATATAAATACCTTTCAAACGACATGCATTACAGATGCCTAATGTGTTGTAAACCCCTTATTTAAGTTCCGAAAAAAAAGGAACAGACCGGAATTATTGGAAAATGTTTTTCTGTTTTTTTCGATGAATGACCTAATATGCCACAAAAACTTTTTTGTCTGGAAAACGGGGGCTGTTTCTTTCTTTAAAAGTTCGTTAAATTTTTACAAGTGTACCTTTACCATAACAAGGAATCCAAAGAAACTTTTTTTTAAAAAATGAGTTTTTGAATGTGAGGAGATAACATTTTGCGAAAATACATTTTCTAGACTGTGGATTACATAAGATTGAAAATTCAAACAAGTTTGAAAAGAATAATAAGTGAAAATGCTGAAGTTATAAAAATTAGTGGTAACAAAATCTGGACAGGAGAGAGAAAGAATGATGCAAAATTATAATATTAAAACAAAATATCTTTTACATACCTCTTTAAAATCACTGGATATACTAATCCCAGATTGCAGATTGTGGTATTAGGTCACTGTAATTCATTCATTGAAAAAAATAAAAACATTTTCCAATAATTCTGGTTTCTACCCCACCTTATTCCAAACAAAAATAAAGGGTTTGCGGCACATTAGGCATCTGTAATGCATGCTGTTTGAAAGGTATATATATACAATTTCATTAAAAGATATCCATTTTCTTTAAAGTTACAAGGGAAAAAATGGGATCTTGTGAATTTTCTGAAAGTCCTCTCTCCACCCCAAGATTTTCCCCTCAAATTTCTTTATAACCATAACAATATAACAGTTATGAGGGAAAACATCAGATCTTGTGAATTTTCCAAAGTCCTCTTCCCACCCTCTTGGAAAAGATTTTCCCTACAAATTTCTTTAGAATTGTAATCTATGCAGTTTGAAAGGTTTCATAGAAATCTATGAAATTTCATTTAAAAAATCCCATTTTTCCTAAAAGTTATGAGGGAAAAACTCAGATCTTGTGAATTTTCTGAAGTCCTCTTCCCCCAACCCCCACTCCATTGCTTTCCATGCATTTTTGTTTTCATATTTGTTTCCTACACATTTTTTATACACCCATTGCACTATTTTTTTTTTAAATTTCATTTCCAGGTAATATTGTAAACATTAACCAAAATGTTTTCAAATTAGTTTCGACATGAGGTTCCAACCCTAATCCTTTCTTCAAAATTGGTTTCAAATTTTGGCAAAAGACCAGCAATTTTGGGAATGGAATTGATACTTTTTTTATTCAACCCCAAAAGGATAAAAGGCAAAGTGAATATCAGCAGAATTTGTACTCAGAACGTAAGGACGGATGAAATACCGCAAAGTATTTTCCCCGTGTACTAACAATTCTGCCAGCTCGCCACTTTATATTGAAAGTGCTAACATCATTGTTATTTCATGTTTTTTAAAGCATTATAACTGTGACTATTCCATCTTTATAAAAAAACAGTGCAAACATCACCAACTTGTTTTTTTTATAAGCACTCTAAATGTGACCATCTGACCATGACTAGCAGTTTTGATTTTGGTTTTATTGTTTAAAGCAGGCACACTGACCATCACCTTTTATGAATTATTTTGGGATCTTTTCTATTAGACTTTCCCTTTGCAATTCCTTTAATTTTGTTCCAATAGTTTTAAAATTTAATGTAATGATATAGTTTTGTATTCTAATTATGGAAATGAAATTCATTTTTGTCATAAATTAGTAAATAAAAAGTTAATAGCTTTAGACTTTGCAAATTTTGGGTAATTTTAGCCCATAATTTTAGCCCATAATTGGTACCTCTTTCTATGGTAACAAATCAAGCTACTGTCTGTTTAAAACTACTATAATCACTATGTACCTACATTCTGAACTTCCATTTTTTCATTTTCTCTACAAAATATAGTTTACATGTTTGGTAATTTTTCACAAAAAAATTTCAATGCGGATTTTTCCTTTTAAAATTATTTACATGCCTGTTCAAAAGTTTGTTTTGCATTTTTTTTATCAGTAAGAAAACTAATGGGTCATTTCTGTCAGTTTTTGAAATTTTTAAATTAAGTAAAAATTTTCAAATTTGATATCTCACTGAATTTGATTTTTGAAAGATGTTCAAATTATGCTTCTGGAACAGGTGAATAACTACATACATCAGATTCAGTGTGAAAAATTTACATCAATATACCAAATTTTAAAATTTTCACTTAATTTTAAAATTTCACAACATAAAAGCCAATCAGAAAAGATCCAAGTTGTTAATTCCTGCTTAAAAAAATATTAATTAATGTGATTTTCGGCATCAGCATGTCAAACTACATTAAAAAAAAAAAAATCTGGTGAAAATTTGAAAATCTTCAAGTGGTTGGAAGAATTTAGAATCCCACTATTTGTAAGAGCATGACAACTGTGATCATCTTGTTTTTTTTTTTGTTGTTTTTTTTTTAAACCATTCCAGTTATAACTCTAGTCTTGATCAGAAACGTTGCAACTGTGACTTTCTATCTTTATAAAAAGATTTATATTAGAAGTGATGCAACTATGAAAATGTCTTTCTAAAAGTATTTTATTCATGACTAGCAGTATCGCCCGGCGTTGCTCGGGTTTGTAAGGGAAATAATTATATAAGCATTTTTAGAGAGTTATAGCCAAAAAATAGCAAAAAAATGCATTAAAAATGGAAAACAAATGATGGTAAATTTTTTTTTAAATCGTTGATTCATCGTAGAAATTTTTAGAGAGTTACTTCCCTTATATAATAGCGAAAAAGATGATGGTAAATTTTTTTTTAAATCGTAGACTCATCGTAGACGCGCACTAATACTCAGAAAGGCTCGATATGAATCACGACTATAAGATACCCAGTTTTGGTTAAACTGCACCGCAAAATGTGGGAGTAGTTACGAATCTAAATCGTAGGAGACAGACACACAACTTCTCTTTTATATATAAAGATTATCTTGCATTCCTAATGTTACTATCCTATCTTTTCCCCAAGCCCTCCCCACCAAAAAAGAACACTTCTAATCATGTCTATCCAGTAATTTTTTATAAGGAATCTTCAATCATGTTTATTTCTGGTGTCCGGCATTATATTGAAAAGCTTTTGCTGACTCAGTCCACTTGTAAAAAGTTATTGTTATGCATACAACTTGACCCAGAAAGTAGTGGAAGCACTATGTAAATGATAGCTTCTCACACTGTAGCAATATTTAATTAAGCTTATAAACTTAAAGGTGATTCCAAAGAGAGAAATAATTACAGACGTATCAAGTTGCTGGACCAGTTCCTGAAAGTTACAAAGTGTTATAACACGACTTAAAAAGAGGATTAGACTAGATTAGACAGTTCACTTTTATGCCTGCAGCAAGTACTACTGATGCTCTCTTCATAGTAAGGCAAATGCAGGAGAAGTATTTAGCCAAAAGTAAACTGCTGTTCTGGGCATTAATCAACCTAGAGAAAGTCTCTCACAGAATCGCTCACTCCCAGATCTGGAGATCACTGTGGCAGCTAGGAGTATGAGTCTCAAAGTCATGGTTATCACTGCAGAACCAGCATAGATGGAGGAATTGGGAGTAGGGGATGGAGAGCTGGGTGTGGGCAGGGTGGAAGGAAGAGAAGTTAAGGTAGGAGTGTGAGTCAGTGTATTTGTAGTGGTTGGAGGTATTGAGAGCGGAGTGGTGGATGCTGACAGAAATGTCAAGAAATTCGACAAGAGTTAGAGATAGTGCAGTAGAATTCGAGGGCAGGATGGAAGGATTGGACAAAAGAGAGGAAGGAGTCTGGTTGTTCACAGGAGAGTGAGGTTGTGCCAAATCAGTCATTGATATAATGATATCAGCTCAAAACAAAGAATACCATTGGTTAAAATTCGAATAATTAAACTACGTTAAACTTAGTAATTACAATTTCGTTTTCAATTTGGTTTACAATAATGTTTTCTTTTGACACATTCTACCAGTATACGAAGTTTCAAATTGTTTAGTTAACTAGAAAATTCTGTCCATCTTTTAGAAAAGATCCAAAGTTTTTTTTTTTTATATATATATGGAGGGTTAGGGTTTGTGTTAGTGTTAGGGTTAGGGTTTGTGTTAGGGGTGGGAGAAAAGGGCTTCTGTTATCTTCAGAAATGTAAACAAAGTCACGTGTGTACATATACCGAAGGATCGCCTCATACCCTAACCCTGACACAAACCCTAACCCTAACCCCCCCCCCCATATATAAAAAAAAACCACCTTCTTGAAATGTATCCTGTACTTATACCGAAGTTACACCTTTTCTACATATTTCACCAATTTTGAAACGAAGATTTGTTTGCATATTCAGCATCTCTGCATTTGCTATAGTGGGTTCCAGTAAAAAAATAAAACATCCATAATGGGGTGCGGTCCGTTGTTTTTACCCCCGCCGTGAAGATCATGGACCGTACCCACTTCGCGGGTCCAGATGGGGGATACATAAACGTCTGGGCGGTGAGCTGGCAGAAACGTTAGCATGCCGGGCGAAATGCGTAGCTGTATTTTGTCTGCCGTTACGTTCTGAGTTCAAATTCCGCCGAGGTCGACTTTGCCTTTCATCCTTTCGGGGTTGATAAATTAAGTACCAGTTACGCACTGGGGTCG
The DNA here is from genome assembly GCF_006345805.1 of Octopus sinensis. NCBI lineage: Eukaryota > Metazoa > Mollusca > Cephalopoda > Octopoda > Octopodidae > Octopus > Octopus sinensis. Next base: position 25,531,015 of record NC_043006.1, on the reverse strand, counting down.
ATATAATCGACTTAATCCCTTTGTCTGTCCTTGTTTGTCCCCTCTGTGTTTAGCCCCTTGTGGGTAGTAAAGAAATAGATACGTAAACGAAACCCTTCTTCCCTTAATTTATTAATTTTTTTTACGGAATCCCACGTTTTAGGCTATAGATTCCAATTCTGAAAAAATTTTTTCAAAAATCGAAAATTCAAAATTTAAACATCCACTCTCTCCATTTCTTCATTTTCCACTTTTTCCAGAAAAATTTTTGGGCAAAATACGTGCAAAAATACGGAGATTATGATTCTGCAGTTTCAAATTGTTTAGTTAACTAGGAAAATCTGGCTTTCAAAAAGAAAAGATCCCAGTTTTGTTACATTTTTTTTGGACCTTTTCAGTTTGAACGGCAGTTTTTAACATAATTTCCACGTAACTAAACACTTTTAAACTTCGTATACTGGTAGAATGTGCTTATAAAACATCTTTTTCTCTTGGCTTTATTGAGAAAATTCTATGGTTTGTAAGATATTTGTTTTTTTTCTTCAATTTCTGCAATTTCAACCAATCAATGACGTCCATTGAGGTAAAATACATTCTGTGCCGTATGAATATGTCCCTCGTTTAAGAAATAGATTGGGTTTATTTACATTTGTGAAGAAAAAAAGATACCCTCCCCCACCCTAATCCTAAAACAGATTGAAATTCAATAGATCGATACAAGGGTCATAATTATGGGTGACAATTTCATATGACACCGCTAGAAAAAACTGCCGTTCAAACCGAAAAGATCCCGACACCAAATTGGTCACACTGAAGCAAGTCGGCACATTTGCGGCATTACCACAGGCGATGGCGATGCTAAATCTCTCTCTATATAAAGCTGAAGTTGTCTGTGTATGGCAGGTTTGGTAGCCTTGAACTAACACTATCTTCTCCGAGATCCTGTGTCGCAAATTAACCAAAATTGAGAGTATGATAGCAGAAGGCTTGCTCTTCCTTCCGTAGAAGAAAAAATTCGGCGATCTTTCGTTTGTAGTAGCATGTTTCCGTCGATGATTTCCGTAAAAAACTTTTATTTTTTTACATATGGCCTTGCGGGAACATTTTAAGTAATGAGAGCAAAAGAGACTAAGAGGAAGCGATTTTATGACGAGGGAATTTCTTTTGAAGTTATCAAAGCATTGATGTACATGTGTGTGTGTGTGCGCGCGCGCGTGTGTGTGTGTGTTTGATGGGGTGTGGGAGACAGACAGTATGTTGTGTAAGTGAAGTGCTTCTGTTAGTGTGTATGAAGAGACAGAGAGAGTAATGTGTGAAAGAGAGAGATAACTGAAATTTTTTACTCGGTGTATGTGTAGATACATACACACACACACATACATGCAGACATACATATACACATACACCGAGAAAAAAATTACACTGAATCGGCCATACATACACACATACACACACACATACTTACACACACACACACATACATTCAGACATACATATACACATACACCGAGTAAAAAATTACACTGAATCGGCCATACATACATACACACACACATACACATACATAGATACATACACACATACATACATACATTCAGACATACATATACACATACACCGAGTAAAAAATTACACTGAATCGGCCATACATACATACATACACACACACATACATAGATGCATACACACACACACATACATGCATACATACATATACACATACACCGAGTAAAAAATTTCAGTTATCTCTCTCTTTCACACATTACTCTCTCTGTCTCTTCACACACACTAACAGAAGCACTTCACTTACACAACATACTGTCTGTCTCCTACACCCCATCAAACACATGCGCACACACACACACACATGTACATCAATGCTTTGATAACTTCAAAAGAAATTCCCTCATCATAAAATCGCTTCCTCTTAGTCTCTTTCGCTCTCATTACTTAAAATGTTCCCGCAAGGCCATATGTAAAAAAATAAAAGTTTTTTACGGAAATCATCGACGGAAACGTGCTACTACAAACGAAAGATCGCCGAATTTTTTCTTCTACGGAAGGAAGAGGAAGCCTTCTGCTATCATACTCTCAATTTTGGTTAATTTGCGCCGCAGGGTCTCGGAGAAGATAGTGTTAGTTGAAGGCTACCAAACCTGCCATACACAGACAACTTCAGCTTTATATAGAGAGAGATTTAGCATCACCATCGCCTGTGGTAATGCCGCGAATGTGCCGACTTGCTTCAATGTGACCAATTTGGTGTCGGGATCTTTTCGGTTTGAACGACAGTTTTTTCTAGTGGTGTCATATGAAATTGTCACCCATAATTATGACCCTAGTATCGATCTATTGAATTTCAATCTGTTTTAGGGTTAGGATTAGGGTTGGGGGGAAGGGTATCTTTTTTTTTCACAAATGTAAATAAACCCAATCTGTTTCTTAAACAAGGGACATAATTCATATGTTTTTTTTTTACCTCGATGGACGTCATTGATTGGTTGAAATTGAAAAAAAAAAACAATAAATATCTTGCAAACTCTAGAATTTTCTCAATAAAGCCAAGAGAAAAAAATGTTTTATAAACACATTCTACGAGTATACGAAGTTTCAAAGTGTTTAGTTACCTAGAAATTATGTTAAAAAACTGCCGTTCAAACCGAAAAGATCCCTTCTTTGTTTCAGCATCTTTCTTATTTTTGTTCTTTCTCTTAGATCTTTATTTTTTTTCCTAACCCCGCACTCACAACCCGTTATCTTTCTTCTGCTCCTCCCATTTTAGCATCGGTCACGAGGTGGCGATTATACGCGTAGTTAATTGTCGATTTTGTCACGCAAAAACTTGAGTGCTTGTTTTGCTTTTGTAGAGTTAAAACGAAAGAAATCCATAAAAGTTTACTTTCCTCTTTTAATTTAAAAGTTCATTAAATGCACCAAATCTTCAAACTCCCCGACCGTTGGGAGTTCGTCGAATTCAATTTCTAATCGTAACGAATCTATACTATCCCCGAAAAGTTCTTGATTTCGAAATCTTAAAAAAAAACCTATACTATCCCCGAAAAGTTCTGTCATTTTCTCATATCTATCCTTGTCGTCCACTAATTGCCCTTTCGCGTATCGTGCATGCGCACTAAAATTGTTTCGTTTTCTGACACCGAGAGGGATTCCAAAATGGAATTAAAGGATCACGGAAATCATAACCGCGAGCTTTATACCCTACAAATTCCAACGGTATGTAACATGAAATTTCTTTGATATTTTCAATGAATTCCTGTTGTATGTACATCACATATACATTGCAAGGGGATGTCAAGAGAGTTTGTTGGAGACGTGGCTGTTATTTCGTCGTTTCATTTTGTATGAAAAAAAAAAACAAAACATTTTAGAAATTTGGGCAACAGTTTCAACACTTTATTTTCACTTTTTACCACACAGTATATATAATAGATGAGTTTTTACCGCGGGAAATTTCTCTGAAATTTTATCGCAAGAAACGAATCCGACCAGTTTGGGATTTTTGTCGAAACTCATCCTCACCCCTACGAATAGCTTTTTCCAAAAAAGTAAAAAAAAAAAAAATGCGATATAATCGGTTTCTATGAATCGTATATGAAAAAAAAAATTACAAAAAAAGAATGTGGGAAAAAGAGTTTGTGTGAGATTCGGCTGCTATTTCTAGCACGTGAATTGAATGCTTGCTGGCTGCTTATATAAGGTACGGGTGCGCCCAATTTTGATTTCGAAGTATTTAAAAAGTTATTTGGAAATCTTCTGCTATAGCTTCGGGCCGACCAAAGCCTTGTGAGTGGATTCGGTAGACGGAAACTGAAAGAAGCCCGTCGTATATATGTATATATATATATGTGTGTGTATGTTTGTGTGCTGTGTTTGCCCCCCCTCCGCCAACATCGCCTGACAACCGATGCTGGTGTGTTTACGTCCCCGTAACTTAGCGGTTCGGCAAAAGACACTGATAGAATAAGTACTGGGCTTACAAAGAATAAGTCCTGGGGTCGATATGCTCGACTAAAGGCGGTGCTCCAGCATGGCCACTGTCAAATGACTGAAACAAGTAAATAAATAAACGAACGTGCGAAATAGAGTTTGTGTGAGATTCGGCTGCTATTTCTAGCACGTGAATAGACTGCTTATTTAACGTACGGGCGCACCCAATTTAAAAAAACTTATTTGAAAATAAAAGAGAAACGAACGACGCAGTTTAAAACCGAAAATTAAAAAAACAAAATTTCCAAAAACTTTATCTTCCGTGTCGCCCATCCATCCACGCCCACCCATCAACACACTTCCAAAGTTGTACTTTTAGCATCAAAGTCAACGCATGCGCAATGGCGAAAAGGGTTTCCAAACTTCGTGTTTATGCCGTATACAGCAAGGGGAGGGCTTGGGTAATTCTTCGTTTCTCTGACATAAATCTTTGCACAAAGATGATTAGAGCGATCCCATAATTTTTTTTCATTATTTTTTCTCGAATTCTTGTGTGGTAGGGAAAGTTGGAATAAAGTGTTCGTTTATTTATTCATATTCTTTTACTCTTTCGCTTGTTTCAGTCATTTGACTGTGGCCATGCTGGAGCACCGCCTTTAGTCGAGCAAATCGACCCCAGGACTTATTCTATCGGTCTCTTTTGCCGAACCGCTAAGTTATGGGAACGTAAACACACCAGCATCGGTTGTCAAGCGATGTTGGGGGGACTAACACAGACACACAAACACACACACACACACAGACACACACACACACACACACACACACACACACACATAGAGACACACAGACACACACACGCACGCGCGCACACACGCACACACATACACACACACACACACACACAACACACACACACACACACAAACAAACACACAAGATGGGCATCTTTCAGTTTCCGTCCTCCACAGGTGACTCTTCGATTGTGATTGGCTCTTCCTGCCATCTCAACTCGAACTAAACTCCACTTACTTCGTTCAAACGCAAGATCTGTGCTTTTGTATGGCTCTGAAACATGGAAAGCCACATGCAGCAACTACAAGAAGATCCAGGCCTTCATCAACAAATGTCTCCGGCAGATCCTCCATCTGAAGTGGTTCGACAGAGTGCCAAACACCGACCTGTGGGAAAGGGCCAACCAGGAACCCATACATATTCAGATTAGACGAAGGAAATGGAGATGGATCGGACACACACTGCAGAAAGAACCCTCAAATGTGACATGACAAGCACTTGACTGGAACCCGCAGGGGAAAAGGAAGCGAGGACGCCCGAAGCAGAGATGGAAGGGGAGCATTTTGGACGAGCTGAGGACCACCGGCCTGACATAGGAAGTAGCTAAGAAACACGCCAATGACCGCAAAAAGTGGAAAACAACTGTTGAGGCCCTATGCTCCACAAGGGGCAAAAAGGATTAAGAAGATGATGATGATGATCATGATGATGACGATGACGACTACGACGACGATGGTGATGGTGATGGTGATGATGATGATGATGATGATGATGGTGATGGTGATGATGATGATGATGATGACGGTGGTGATGGTGATGATGATGGTGGTGATGGTGATGATGATGAAGAAGAAGAAGAAGAAGAAGAAGAAGAAAAAGACGACGACGAATAATGATAATAATAATAATAATAATAATAATAATAATAATAATAATGTTTTCTACTCTAGGCACAAGGCCCGAAATTTTGGAGGAGGGGGCTAGTTGATTAGACCGACCTCAGTACGCAACTGGTACTTAAATTATTGACCCCGGCCAGCAAAAAGCCTTGCATATTTGTTCTTGCCTGCTCCGTGTGTGTGTGGAAAATCCGAACAGAAACACACACACACAAGAACAAGCACGCACACACACACAAGAACAAGCACACACACACACACATGCATAAAACACACACACACACACGCAAGAACAAGCACGCACAACACACACTCACACACACAGGCACACAAGAACAAGCACGCACACACACACACGCAAGAACAAGCACGCACACACACAAGAACAAGCACGCACACACACACACACGCAAGAACAAGCACGCACACACACACACACACACACAAGAACAAACACGCACACACACTCACACACACACACACACGCAAGAACAAGCATGCACACACACACACACACACAAGAACAAACACGCACACACACACACACACACACACACACACAAGAACAAGCACGCACACACACACACACACACGCAAAAACAAGCACACACACACACTCACCCATACACAAGAACAAGCACGCACACTCACACACACACACAAGAACAAGCACGCACACACACACATACACACAAGCACGCACGCTCACACAGCCAAGAACAAGCACACACACACACACACACACACGCAAAAACAAGCACACACACACACTCACCCATACACAAGAACAAGCACGCACACACAAGAACAAGCACGCACACACACACATACACACAAGCACGCACGCTCACACAGCCAAGAACAAGCACACACACACACACATACAACCCATTAGCTTTCTTCTCCTCCTCCTCCTTCCATTTTTAGCATCTGTCAAACCGAAGTGAATCGTCAAGTTGTCACGAAAACAACCACTCACACTCACACACACACACACACACACACACACCACACACAAGAACAAGCACGCACATACACACACAAGAACAAGCACACACATACACTCACAAGAACAAGCACGCACACACACTCACCCATACACAAGAACAAGCACGCACACTCACCACACACACACAAGAGTGCTTGTTTTGGTTTTAACCTTATTTTCAACAAATTCCTGTTGTATCTGCATCACATACACATTGTGGGTGTGGGTCAAGAGAGTTTGTTGGAGGCGTGGCTCTTATTTCGGGACTCATATGTTTTGTAAATCCTCTTTCAAGTTTTCATTTTGTAGAAAACAAAATACACTTTAGAAGTTAGGGGAACACTTTACTTTCTTTTGCTCTTTTATTTGTTTCAGTCATTTGACTGTGGCCATGCTGGAGCACCGCCTTTAGTCGAGCAAATCAACCCTAGGACTTATTCTTTTGTAAGTCCAGTACTTATTCTATCAGTCTCTTTTGCTGCGTCTAAAACTGAGACAACATCCTGTCACTAACCCTCAACCTAACCCTAACCCTAAATTTTTTTTTCTTAATTGTTAAATTAATTTAATTGTTACGCGTGTAAATAAAACCGAAAGCAATGGAAAATAATTCAAACAATTAACAAACAAAATAATTCTATAATTTTATACACACGCTTTCCGTACACGTACAGAAAGCGTGCGTATAAAATTATAGAATTATTTTGTTTGTTAATTGTTTGAATTATTTTCCATTGCTTTCGGTTTTATTTACACGCGTAACAATTAAATTAATTTAACAATTAAGAAAAAAAAATTTAGGGTTAGGGTTAGGTTGAGGGTTAGTGACAGGATGTTGTCTCAGTTTTAGACACAGCAAATGATTTTAGCTCACTATGTATGTATGTATGTATGTATGTATGTATGTATGTATATATGTATGTGTGTATTGGTTAAAATTCGAAAAATTAAACTATGTTAAACAAACAAATTACAATTTTATCAAGAAAGCCAAGAGAAAAAAATGTTTTATTTTGACACATTCTACCAGTATACAAAGTTTTAAAGTGTTTAGTTAACTAGAAATTGTCTGCCGTTCAAAAGGAAAAGATCCCATACAATGATATGTTTCTTGTTACTCTCTTTTACTCTTTTACTTATTTCAGTCATTTGACTGCAGCCATACTGGAGCACCGCCTTTAGTCAAGCAAATCGACCCCGGGACTTATTCGTTGTAAGCCCAGTACTTATTCCATCGGTCTCTTTTTGCCGAACCGCTAAGTGATGGGGATGTAAACACACCAGCATCGGTTGTCAAGCAATGCTAGGGGGACAAACACAGACACACAAACACATGCACACACACATATATATATATACATACATATATACGACAGGCTTCTTTCAGTTTCCATCTACCAAATCCACTCACAAGGCATTGGTTGGCCCAGGGCTATAGCAGAAGACACTTGCCCAAGGTGTCATGCAGTGGGACTGAACCCAGAACCATGTGGTTGGTTAGCAAGCTATGTACCACGCAGCCACTCCTGCGCCTGTTAATTTGCATATTTTACAATTGTTTTTTTGTTTTTTTTTAAATTAGGGTTCTTCGATCGATGGTGAAGACATGGCAGAACAAAAAAGACAAAAAGAACAGGAGAAAGTGAAAACAAATAAGAATTTTGATATTGTTTACGGAATCAATGATGTACCGCCATGGTATTATGCATCTTCTTTGGATTTCAGGTATACTCTTTTTACTCTTTTACTTGTTTCAGTCAATTGACTGTGGCCATGCTGGAGCACCGCCTTTAGTCGAGCAAATCGACCCCGGGACTTATTCTTTGGAAGCCTAGTACTTATTCTGTCGGTCTCTTTTGCTGAACCGCTAAGTTACAGGGACATGAACACACCAGCATCGGTTGTCAAGCGATGTTGGGGGAACAAACACAGACACACAAACACACACACGCATATATATATATATATATATATATATATATATGTGAGTGGATTGTGAGTGGATTTGGTAGACGGAAACTGAAAGAAGTCCATCTTATATACATATATATATATATATATATATATATATATATATATATATATATATATATATATATCCATATACATATATATATATATACTACGGGCTTCTTTCAGTTTCCATCTACCAAATCCACTCACAAGGCATTGGTTGGCCCAGGGCTATAGCAGAAGACACTTGCCCAAGGTGTCATGCAGTGGGACTGAACCCAGAACCATGTGGTTGGTTAGCAAGCTATGTACCACGCAGCCACTCCTGCGCCTGTTAATTTGCATATTTTACAATTGTTTTTTTGTTTTTTTTTAAATTAGGGTTCTTCGATCGATGGTGAAGACATGGCAGAACAAAAAAGACAAAAAGAACAGGAGAAAGTGAAAACAAATAAGAATTTTGATATTGTTTACGGAATCAATGATGTACCGCCATGGTATTTATGCATCTTCTTTGGATTTCAGGTATACTCTTTTTACTCTTTTACTTGTTTCAGTCAATTGACTGTGGCCATGCTGGAGCACCGCCTTTAGTCGAGCAAATCGACCCCGGGACTTATTCTTTGGAAGCCTAGTACTTATTCTGTCGGTCTCTTTTGCTGAACCGCTAAGTTACAGGGACATGAACACACCAGCATCGGTTGTCAAGCGATGTTGGGGGAACAAACACAGACACACAAACACACACACGCATATATATATATATATATATATATATATATGTGAGTGGATTGTGAGTGGATTTGGTAGACGGAAACTGAAAGAAGTCCATCTTATATACATATATATATATATATATATATATATATATTATATATATATATATATATATATATATATATCCATATACATATATATATATATACTACGGGCTTCTTTCAGTTTCCGTCTACCAAATCCACTCACAAGGCTTTGGTTGGTCCGAGGCTTTTGTAGAAGACACTTACCCAAGGTGCCACGCAGTGGGACTGAACCCGGAACCATGTGGTTGGTAAGCAAGCTACTTACCACACAGCCACTCCTGCGCCATATATATATATATATATATATATGTATATAAGATGGACTTCTTTCAGTTTCCGTCTACCAAATCCACTCACAAGGCTTTGGTCGGCCCAAGGCTATAGTAGAAGGCACTTGCTCAAAGTGCCATGCAGTGGGACTGAACCCGGAACCATGTGGTTAGTAAGCAAGCTACTTACCACACAGCCACTCCTGCACCTGTTTAAATTGTTTTTTTTTTTTTTTACTTGTTTCAGTCATTTTGACTGCGGCCATGCTGGAGCAGTTTAAATTGTTTAACAAATTTATAAAGAAAGAATCCTTCATTTAAATATATTCCATTCGTTTATTTCATTGCTGTCCAATTTGTGCAGAGGTCGGAGAAGGTGTCTTAATTAACAGCAGAAAGAGCAGCGCTTTCGATGTCCTTTTTATTGGATGTCCTTCGAGATTTGATTAGAGATTGGAGATAAGGAGAGAGAGAGATTACAACTCTTGGTTTGGAATATACAGTTGTTTCTCTTTACAGCAGAAGTAAATAATGTACATAAAGTACACCGTCTCTGTCTGTCTGAATGTATGTATGTATGTATGTATGTATGTATGTATGTATGTATGTGTGTATGTAATGTATGTATGTATGCATGTATGTATGTACGTGTGTGTGTGTGTATGTGTGTATGTATGTATGCATGTATGTATGTACGTGTGTATGTATGTATGTATTGTATGTATGCATGTATGTATGTATGTGTGTATGTGTGTATGTATGTATGTATGTATGTGTGTATGTATGTATGCATGTACGTATGCATGCATGTACGTATATATGTATGTATGTATGCATGCATGTATGTATGCATGTATGTATATATGTATGTATGCATGCATGCATGCATGTATGTATGCATGTATGTATGTATGTATGTATGCATGCATGCATGTATGTATGTATGTATGTATGTATGTATGTATGTTTCTCTTCTGTCCTTAATCATTTAAATGTTTTGTCTGAAGCAGGAGCTGATTTCTAACAAAGCTCCGCTTTTAGAATGTCGATTTTAAACTCCGAGAAAAGGTGACATTACTTTCGTTATCTTCATCCTAGGGTGGCTGCAGTCTAATGACAGAAACTAGTAAAAGATATAAATATATATATAGGTTTTATCGATGGAACTTGAAGTAGATAAAGCTATAAATAATATCGTAAAAATATTGGGTTAAAAAATCCCTTTGAGTTGTAAAAGTCGGAGGCTGCACGTGAGATTCGAACCCACATTTTCTGTAGACATGACCGATGTTCTATCGTTATACCAAAGCAATCCTTCGAATTCCTTCATTCGTTTTAGAAGCTTTCTTCTTATTTGTTTTTTGCCCACAAGGGGCTAAACATAGAGGGAAGAAATTAAGACAGACAAAGGGATTAAGTCAATTACATCGACCCCCAGTGCATGACTGGTACTTAATTTATCGAACCCGAAAGGATGAAAGGCAAAGTCGACATCGGCGGAATTTGAACTTAGAATGTAGCGGCAGACAAAATACGGCTACGCAATTCGCCCGGCATGCTAACAGTTCTGCCAACTCGCTGCCTTAGAAGGTTTCGTCTTACCAACGAGAATAAATCCAATAAATTCCAATAAGGGATTCTTGGGACGAGGGAGATAATAGTGAAATTCTATATTTAGGAGTGGAACTTACTCAGATTTGGTTTTACTTCATTGCAGCAATATCTGACAGCTTTTGGTTCCAACTTCACCCCGCCTTTGATAATTTCCGCTGCTCTTTGTATGTCTACCGATGTCATTTCTGTCAGTGAACTTATGGGGACAAGTTTCTTCATTTCTGGTTTATCCACCATTTTAATGACCACTTTTGGATGCAGGTAAGTTCTATTTGAATAATTTCATTATTATTATACAACGTTGAGATATACTTCCCTAATTGTAACATGCATTGAACCTGAACCCGTTATCATCTGGTTTCGCAGCTGACTTCTAAACTACCCAACCATAAAGCCATTACAAACTACATGACTAATTATTAATAATTTTATTTTCATTAATTGACTCCATTCTCCGACCAGTCTTCGAACTCCTAGAAAATGTTTGCAGGTGTTGCCCTTCATCTTTTCGCCAAAACTTTCAAGAGAAAATCATTTCCAATTAACATCATCATCATCATCATCATAATTAACATCATCATCATCATCATCATCATCATCGTTTAGTGTCCGCTTTCCATGGGTTGGACGGTTCAACTGGGGTCTGGAAAGCCAGAAGGCTGCACCAGGCTCCAGTCTGATCTGGCAGTGTTTCTATGGCTGGATGCCCTTGCTAACACCAACCACTCCGTGAGTGTAGTGGGTGCTTTTTACGTGCCACCGGCACAGGTGCCGGACGGGGCTGGCAACGGCCACGATCGGATGGTGCTTTTTATGCGCCACCAGCACGGGGGCCAGGCGAGGCTGGCAAACAGCCACGGTCGGATGGTGCTTTTTATGTGCCATCGGCACGGAGCTGGCAACAGCTAGATTTGGATGGTTCAAGAATACTAATTAACAAGAATACTAATTAATTTTCTAATTACTTCTTTCAACAGACTTCCAATTTTGCAAGGAGCCAGCTTCAGTTTCCTTATACCAACCATAACAATGTTAAAATCAAACCCTGAATCATGTCCCTATTTAGACAGTAAGCTAGTCTTTTTTTCTTTTTTTCTTTTTACTTTTCCTTTTTTTCTAGTAAACTTACAAACACTGAGATTTCGGGAAATGGGGAGAGTTAGTCGATTACAATAACCCCAAGACTCAAATGCTTTTTTTTATTTTATCGACATCGAAGTGATGTGATGCAAAGTCGACTGCGGCAAAATTTCAACTCGGGACGTAAAGCCTGAAGAAATTCTGTGAAACACTTTGTCCGACGTTTTAATGATTCTGCAAGCTCTCCTCCTCCTCCTCCTCCTCCACCTCCTCCTCCTCCTCCTCCTCCTCCTCCTCCTTCTTCTTCTTCTTCTTCTTCTTCTTCTTCTTCTATTCTATTTGCCTATATATTATAACATAACTTAGCGGTTCAGCAAAAGAGACCGATACAGTAAGAACCAGGTTTAAAAAACTAAGTCCTAGGGGTTGATTCATTCAACTAAGAATTCAAGACGGTGCCCCAGCATGGCCGCAGTCTAATGACTGAAACAAGTAGTAACATATACATATATATATATATAATGCAAAAACACTTTTGCCGCCTGCGATAATCAATAAAACAGGAAGAGAATTTGGAATTTATTGTTGCTGTGCAGTCTAGGCCCGGCACGAGTCTGCAGATCGGGGTTTGGGGACCCCCTGGCTAAACAATAACAGACTCTAGATCCTTTCCTTTTCTTGCTTTACAGATTCCAAGAACATCAGCAATCTACCGGAAATCGGAAGTGATGGTCACAGAGAAATTTGGCAGAAAAATATGAGACAAGTAATTCAATGTTGTGTATTTTTTAAAATCTTTTACTTATTTCAGTCCACATCTGCCAAATCCATTCAAAAAGTTTTCGTATGTATATCAGGAGTGGCTGTGTGGTAAGTAGCTTGCTTACAAACAACATGGTTCCGGGTTCAGTTGCACAGCGTGGCACCTTGGGCACGTGTCATCTACTATAGCCTCGGGCCGACCAAAGCCTTGTGAGTGGATTTGGTAGATGGAAACTAAAAGAAGCCCATCATATATATACATACAAATAGGCATAGGAGTGGCTGTGTGGTAAGTAGCTTGCTTACAAACAGCATGATTCCGGGTTCAGTCCCACTGCGTGTCACCTTCGGCAAGTGTCTTCTACTATAGCCTCGGGCTGACCAAAGCCTTGTGAGTGGATTTGGTAGATGGAAACTGAAAAGAAGCCCGTCGTATATATGTATATATATGTGTGCGTGTATGTTTGTGTGTCTGTGTTTGTCTCCCAAGCATTGCTTGACAACCGATGCTGGTGTGTTTATGTCCCCGTCACTTAGCGGTTCGGCAAAAGAGACCGATAGAATAAGTACTGGGCTTACAAAAGAATAAGTCCCAGGGTCAAGTAGCTCGATTAAAGGCGGTGCTCCAGCATGGCCGCAGTCAAATGACTGAAACAAGTAAAAGAGTAAAAGAGAGTAAAGAGTCTGTTTATGTTGCAATTTCAGCTTCAAGGTTCTCTGATGGTCGCAAGCCTATTGCAGATAGTGGTTGGATTCTCAGGGTTACTAGAGTTTTTTCTGCCCCTCATTGGTCCTTTGACGATAGCACCAACGATCACATTAATTGGACTGTCATTGTTTCAAGCGGCCACCAACACTGCTTCCGGTCAGTGGTACATTGCTATGACGTAAGTTACCAATTCCGTTCTTTCTACGTGTTTCCGTTGTTTTGCTACAGTCATGCTGGATCACCAATGTGAAGGCACGTTTTTACTTGTTTATTTTCTTTAGTTTCGTTTTTGTTATTTTTTTTGTTAGCCGCTCGTATCGACTTCAAAGCATGTTTTAAAATCTGGCATTTATTGATTCCTAGGATCTTTTCTGTTTGACCGGCAGTTTTTTAAAAATAATTTCCACGTAACTAAACACTTTTAAACTTCGTATACTGATAGAATGTGTTTATAAAACATCTTTTTCTCTTGGCTTTATTGAGAAAATTCTAGGATCTTTTCGGTTTGAATGGCAGTTTTTTTTAATAATTTCCACGTAACTAAGCACTTTTAAACTTTGTATACTGGTAGAGTGTGTTTATAAAACATCTTTTTCTCTTGGCTTTATTGAGAAAATTCTATAGTTTGTAAGATATTTGTTGTTTTTTTCTTCAATTTCTGCAATTTCAACCAGTCAATGACATCTATTGAGGTAAAAAACAGGATCTTTTCGGTGTGAACGGCAGCTTTTTAAAATAATTTCCACGTAACTAAACACTTTTAAACTTCATATACTGGTAGAATGTGTTTATAAAACAACTTTTTCTCTTGGCTTTATTGAGAAAATTCTATAGTTTGTAAGATATTTGTTGTTTTTTTCTTCAATTTCTGCAATTTCAACCAATCACTGACGTCTTTTGAGGTGAAAACATACTGTGCCATATGAATATGTCCCTTGTTTAAGAAACAGATTGGGTTTATTTACATTTGTGAATAAAAAAATATACCTTTCCCCCCAACCCTAACCCTAACCCTAAAACAGATTGAAATGCAATAGATCGATACTAGGGTCATAATTATGGGTGACAATTTCATATGACACCGCTAGAAAAAATTGCCGTTCAAACCGAAAAGATCCGATTCTTATTTTCCGAACCACCTCAACATTCGGACAGACATAAACACAATGATGTGAGCACCTGCATACACATGCACACCCACACACTACGCACCAACACGCATACACACTACACACAAACACATCCACAAACATATACACCCACGCACATACATATCCACGCATACACAGATGTATGTATGTACGTATGTATGTTTGTATATGTGTATATAAATATATATACATACATACAGTCGCCATGATAGATCGTTAGCCACTACACACCTTTATTTTCTCTCCTTGTTTTTTCTGTGTCCCTTTCTGTAGAAGAGTGTAGGCTCGTAATGTAAAAGACTTTTTCTATTCCTGAGCGTAATACTAATACATCTGTTTGTTTTGTGCTCCACCTGACTTCGTCTTTTGTTTTATTCGTAAACTCTCCCTATATTCCCTATATATATATATATATATATATATATATATATATATTTTCTCTGCTTGTTTCTCTCCTTGTTTTTTCTGTGTCCCTTTCTGTAGAAGAGCGTAGGCTCGAAATGTAAAAGACTCTTTCTATTCCTGAGCGTTATACTAATACATCTGTTTGTTTTGTACACCACCTGTCTTCATCTTTTGTTTTTTTCGTAAACTCTCCCTATATATATACACAAGACAAGGCATAAATAATGGTCATTGCATATTTTTCTGTATAGCAGTAAATTTAGCTTACAGCCGTTTCTGGTAATTGTTGGGAGACCCTCTTCGGTCACGAAACTGACCATGGGATTCCACCTAGAAAGTTACCCTCCGAGGTATAAGCCCGGACAAGGTTGTTTTATGGAAGACCAGCAGTCGCCCATTCATACCAGCCTCCCCTCTCCACGCCACTGATGTTATCCAAGGGAAAGGTTTGGCGCCAGTGATGTCACAACTCATTTCTACACCTGAGTTAACTGGAGCAACGTGATATAAAGTGTCTTGCTCAAGAACACAACACGCAGCCCTGTCCAGGATTCGAACTTACAACCTCACGAGTATAAGCTCAACGCTCTAACCACTGAGCCAGGCACCTTCACACTGGTAATCATTATAGGTTTTTTATTGATAGGTTTACTCAATCGGCCCAGTGATCGGTTAAGAAAGATTAAACGACCGAGAAAATTAATGCTACTTTCCTCTGAATTATTTCTGGTTATAACCAAGCAGAACACTGAAACCATTTGTCGTTTCTCCTGTTAAACTTTCGGTTTTGGTCAAAGATTTTCTCATCAGAGAAGATCCAAAACATGCCCTTGTTGTGAGGGGTTTTGACCTTGATAAATACAATAACTGCTGGGCTTTGATCAAACGGTTTTCCTGTGTCTTTGCAGATGTGAATTGAACCCTTTTATGTGCATATGGCTTGTATTAAACATCCCCACGCAACATAGTTTTGATAGTCTACTCCAACCCCTGAAGCTTTCTGACAATGGCTCTTGTTGATTTTCTGGGATCATTGATAATGTTTTGAACCCGTTGGATGAACTTGCGGGTCCTTATAATGTCCGAAAGTTTAGAATGTTCTTTTGCTTTGATACAGTTGAAATATCTCCACCAGATCTTCCGATTCCATCTGAACTTTTGTGCACAAAAAGATCTTTCAGCATTTAAAAAGCTGTCAGTTTCTAAATCATTGTTCCGCACTTACGACATCAATGACTGCATGGTTTTTCATTTCTTGTGCTAGCATTTTTCTGCCATTGCGGGGGAATCTGAAAAAAAGAAAATACTTTTATTTTTGTTTAAAAACGTTAAAATAGTGATAATTGTCTTCAAATACCCCCTCTCACTCTGTAATGACTGATGGATCGATTCATTGATTGATCGATCGATTGATTCATTCATTGATTGATCGATCGAGCGACTGATTGGTTTGATTGATTGCTATTTCATCTCCGCTTCCATTCTCTCTTTCTTTCTTGTATCTTTACAGAGTGGTCGCTTTGATGGTGATATTTTCCCAGTATATGCAAAATATACCGATTCCTTGTGGCAAATACAGTAAGGACAAAGGCTGTACCAGAATCAACTTCCATATCTTCAAAATGTTCCCGGTCAGTATTCCATTATTCTGTAATTCTGTAGATTTTATATTCTGTAACTATTGTTTTCTACTCTAGGCACAAGGCCCCAAAATTTGGAGGGAGGGGGACAGTCAATTAGATTGACCTCAGTACATGTGGCCCTCCATCTGTGATGTAGCTACAGTGTGTGCCATCCGGGGCACCCCTTAAGTTTTCTGTTCCCTATACAGGCCTATACCACAGATCTAAAAGTGCTGCCAAGGTCGGGCCTCTATCAATCCTTCCCCAAGTCACACTACGGCTTTTGATGCGTGGGTCCTCTAGGTTCTGTCTTATATCAGTACTCGTTCTGCGGAGACGCGGGGCTTAGTGGTTAGGGTGCTGGACTCATGATCTTAAGATTGTGGTTTCAATTCCTGGACCGGGCGATGCATTATGTTCTTCATATCACGTTGCTCCAGTCCACTCAGCTGGCAAAAGATAAGTAATCCTGCAACGGACCAGTGTCCTGTCCAGGTGGGAAATTTGTACACCATGGAAACCAGGAAACCGGACCTCACAAGTCGATATGACTCGTAAAGGTAACTATCTTTTTCTCTTTATTGCAGGTGGTCCTTGCTGTCTGTGTGGTCTGGTTCCTCTGTTTCATTTTCACAATCACTGACGTTTTCCCTGCCACGTCAGGTCATTGGGGGCACAAGGCTCGAACTGACAACACCTACAAGTATCTCCAGCAGGCAGCCTGGTTCCGGTTTCCGTATCCAGGTATGACACACTCAATTATATTTAGAAGAAATTCATCATCATCATTATCATCATTTAGCGTCCGCTTTCCATGCTGGCATGGGTTGGACAGTTCAACTCGGGTCTGGGAAGCCAGAAGGCTGCGCCAGGCTCCAGTCTGATCTGGCAATGTTTCTATGGCTGGATGCCCTTCCTAATGCCAACCACTCCATGAGTGTAGTGGGTGCTTTTTATGTGCCACCTGCACAGGTGCAAGACGAGGCTGGCAAACGACCACGATCGGATGGTGCTTTTTACGTGTCACCAGCATGGAGGCCAGACGAGGCTAGCAAACGGCCACGATCGGATGGTGCTTTTTATGTGCCACCGGCACGGGGGCCAGACGAGGCTGGCAACGGCCACAATCGGATGGTGCTTTTTATGTGTCACTGGCACGGAGGCCAGTTGGGGCGGCGCTGGCAACGGCCACGTTCGACTGTTACCGAATGTAAGGTAAATAAACAAAAAAGAGATCAGAAGAAAAATCCCATGGACTAATTCCGAAATTGATTCAATATAGAAATAACGAACCTTTTTTTAAAAAATTCTGTTGACTAACTTCCCGATTTCAGCACGACATGTATTTATAGTGAGTGTATAATGATATGTGGAAATTCACGACTTAAAGTCTGTTATCAGCATATTGGCATGGAAATAATTTTTCCTTTGCCCTTGTGTATAAGTTGTTTATAATTTTAACCTTTAAAGGTATTTTAATATGCTGGCAGAAATGTTAGCATGCTGGGTGAAATGCGTAGCCGTATTTCGTCTGCTGTTACGTTCTGAGTTCGCACCCAAAGTTTTGTTTTTATTTTACGCTGGTAAAAAAGTGTTTTGTTGACACTCCATTTATTTAACAACAAAGAAACAAAGAGGTAGGTAACAATTTGTCAGTGAATTACACAATATAAATGGGTACAATTTGCAAGGCTTCCACCACACCCCACTCCGTTTCACGGACCACAAAAAGGGTTTTGTAGCAGAGTAGTTGATTCCAGGCAAAAAAAAAAAACAATTTTTTTCTTAGTGAAAATCATGCGAGTATTAATCTACAAATTTAACAACATTTTTTTCCATTCATTTCTTGTTTATGAACATGTATACGTGCACAAAACAGGCAATAGGTGTACGTACGTGTGTGCATGTGTGCTCGTGTCTGTTGCCCATATATATTTATATTATATTATATATATAATATATATAATATATATCTAATATCTTTTACATGTTTCAGTCATTTGACTGCGGCCATGCTGGAGCACCACCTTTAGTCAAGCAAATCGACCCCGGGACTTATTCTTTGTAAGCCCAGTACTTATTCTATCGGTCTCTTTTGCCGAACCACTAAGTGACGGGGACGTAAACACACCAGCATCGGTTGTCAAGCAATGCTAGGGTGGCAAACACTGACACACAAACACCCACACATATATATATATATATTACAAAATTAGAAAATGGAGAAACATACTTAAATCAATCAAACATCAACCATCAGATGATACCCATCAATACTTTATTACACCATTACATAACAGTAAAGGCATTATACAAAATATATTATAAATATAATTAGACAAGGAAATAGAAATATAAAATATAAAATATAATATGTAATTATATCATATCTGACAGCTGTTTCGGCAGTAAGGGCAAGCATGCCTCATTTAACCTATAAGCCATGTAAGGCAGGTATAAATGAGACATTAACAAGGATGCCCCACGGCCTCTTCAGAGAATTTAATTTATTATAAGTGTGAAAAAAATTTTTTTTATATACATATAAATATAAAAATATAAAATATAAAAACGTGTGCATAGACACCCATAATACTACACACATATATATATACTCATTAATACAATAATACAAAATAAACAAAACAAAATAAAACAAAATATATATCAATATATATTAATAAGCACAGTTATTCTACATATTGGGCTAATAGTTCTAAAAACTAACACACAGGAATTTCAACCCCTATCTCATTTTATATATATATACCATCATCATCATCATCATCATCGTTTAACGTCCGCTTTCCGCGCTAGCACGGGTTGGACGGTTCGACCGGGTCTGGGAAGCCAGGGGCCGCTCCAGGCTCCAGTCTGAATCTGGCAGAGTTTCTACGGCTGGATGCCCTTCCTAACGCCAACCACTCCGTGAGTGGATTGGGTGCTTTTTACGTGCCACCTGCACAGGGGCCGGAGGGTCCGGCATCGGTCACGATCGGTTTGAGCTTTTAACGTGTCAGCGGCACGGGGGCAACGAGGTCCGGGGTACTTTGGGGATCGGGGTACTTTGGGGATCCAGGGTACTTTGGGGATCCGGGGTACTTAGAATGAGTAGGGGGTATGTGGAATTGCTGCAGAAAGCAGCCCGGGTCTTTGTAGTCACAGCATATCTCCAGAGATCTCGGTCCTTCGCCATTGCCTCAGTGAGGCCCAATGCTCTGAGGTCATGCTTGACTACCTCATCCCATGTCTTCCTGGGTCTACCTCTCCCCCTGATACCTTCAACTGTTTGGGAGTGGCACTTCTTCACACATCTCTCTTCATCCATCCGCAGCACATGACCATACCATTGCAAGCGTCGCTCTTGCACACCACATCTGATGCTTCTTATATCCAGCATTTCTCTCAGGATGCTTACACTCTGTCTTGCATGCACACTGACACTACACATCCAGCGGATCATGCTAGCTTCATTTCTTTCAAGTCTACGCATGTCTTCTGCAGTCACAGCCCATGTTTCATTACCGTGAAGCATGGCAGTTCGCACACATGCATCATACAATCTACCTTTTGCTCTGAGGGAGAGACCTTTTGTTGCCAGTAGGGGTAGGAGCTTTCTGAACTTTGCCCAGGCTATTCGTATTCTAGTGGTGATACTCTCTGTGCATCCACCTCCGCTACTAACTTGGTCACCCAGGTAGCGGAAACTATCAACTACTTCTAGTTTCTCTCCCTGGAGTGTGATGGAATCTGTTTTCTGAGTGTCTGTTGTGTCTATTGTCCCTGTGCATCTGCCGCACATGAAAGCTATCTTATCTGTTAATTTCCCTTTAATGTTGCTGCACCTCTTATGTGTCCATAACTTACATTGGGTGCATCTTATGGAGTTTCTACCTGTACCTTTCCTACAGGTTGAGCAGGGCCACCTACCCGAGGGGGTGTGTGCTGAGTACCTCTTGCTGCTTACTAATACTTTGGTCTTTGCTACATTTATTCTAAGGCCCTTTGATTCCAACCCTTGCTTCCACACCCGAAATTTCTCTTCTAGTTCCGTAGTGATTCTGCTATGAGAGCTAGGTCATCAGCATAGAGGAGCTCCCAGGGGCATCCCGTTTTGAATTCCTCTGTTATTGCCTGAAGGACTATGATGAATAAAAGGGGGCTGAGGGCTGAGCCCTGGTGCACACCTACTTCTACTACCAGAATTCTTCACTATATTCGTTGCCAATCCTAACCTTGCTGACAGCCTCTCTGTATAGAGCCTGTACAGCCCTTATTAGCCATTCTTCAATCTCCAGTTTCCGCATCGACCACCAGATAAGGGAACGGGGAACCCTGTCAAAGGCTTTCTCCAAGTCTACAAAAGCTATGTAGAGGGGTTTATCTTTAGCTAGGTACTTCTCCTGCAGTTGTCGGACCAGGAATATAGCATCAGTGGTGCTTCTACCTGGTACAAAACCGAACTGCATTTCATCTAAACAAATTCTCTCCCTAATGAGATTGGTTATGACCTTCTCTGAGACCTTCATCACCTGGTCCAACAGTTTGATACCTCTGTAGTTATTTCTATCTAGAGCATCACCCTTACCCTTGTAGCAGTTGACTATGGTGCTGCTGCACCAGTCATTGGGTAT